>NC_067400.1:420915323-421000323 GCF_016432865.1 Antechinus flavipes
TACCTAGAAAGAATTTAAGAGCACACCTTTCTGGGCTTTTCCTCTCTTAGGCTTTATATTCAATAGCTGCTTTTTCTTCAGGGATGAAGGTCCAGGTTTAACCTGGCTTAATTTCTGCCATTCTTAATTTGGTCCATTGATAGCATCATGCCCCCCTAGCAAATAAGGTATGCCTTTTACCTGGATGTGCCTTATCCCTGATTCCCCTAAGTGATGTCAGCAAAAAAGTTACTTCCTGAGAAAGCCAGATAAAAAGATATCTATTTGGTGGTTACTGTGATTTTATGACAAGATGAACAACCAAATTTGGATGTTGGGCAAATCACTTGACCTCATTGAGGGTCAGCTTCCTCATCTGTTAAATGAAAGTGTTGGACTAGATCTCAACTTCTTTAAAATTTTCTAGACTCTATATGGTCTTGTAGTTGAATGTGGGGGTCACAAAATTAGGATTTGTTATTGGTAGATGTTTGCTTTATTTACCTATCTACCCAGCGTTGAATTAAAATTTTTTGGTTGAAAAGAGGTCATGAGTAGAAAAAAATTTAAGTCTGGTTAGATAACTTCTGAAGGTTCCTTCTGGCTCTGGAGTTGTAGACATAGGATTGTCCTTTTTATGATAAATCCCTAAGTAAGCAAGAAAAATTTGCTATACTTTATATATCGAAATTGTAATATAGTCTTACTTTTAGTAGGACAGGCATACTGAGGAATGAAATCTTGGAAGTGTATTTAAATTAACCTGTATAAATTTGCTTATATGACCTGGAGAAGACATTTTTCAATAAACTTTGAGGGTATTTTTGATAATTGGTTATTGACTATAAATTCTTTAATGTATCAATATTCTAAGGTGGTTTACTGGTTGAGAGTAAAGATGTAGGGATGTACCCTAGTCTTGGGTCCATGATATTTCTTCTCTACTTTTTCTGTAATGATTCTTCCCCACAATGATTTTTATAACATAGCATATACTGAGCTTCTGAGGCAACAAAAGCCTCCAGATCCTTATATACTTTATAGCTATTTTAGGAGATATGAATACTTTAGCCATAAGTCCAGTTTCATCACTCACTTTCATTATATAAACTATATAGGCATCCTTTTGAAAAAAGGCAAAGTATTATTATTGTAGAGAGACATATAGTATGGTATAGGAAAATCAACATAGAGTCAGAAAATTTAAGTTCAATTTTTGGCTTTCCCACTGACTACCTGACTACATATTGACCTTTACAATCATCTTTGGGAGGAAGAATCTTTCATTATCTTCATTTTACAGATGAGGAAAGTGAGCCCAAGAAAGGCAAAGAGACTGCCACAGAGTCACATAGTTATTATCTGAAACAAGATTTGAATTCATAGCTTTCTGATTACAAATCCGTTATATCATCCTATATTCACACTGCTGTTTATTAGCATCATTTGCTCCCCTAATAACTAAGAATCAGAATATATGATAACTAAAAATGGCTTTTGGGGATCAAGCCCCTTTATTGGTACAACGGATCAAAGATATGAGATTATTTGCTCAACATGAGACCACTAGTAGATAAATGATTGAACTAGAAGATCTCCTGCTTGCCTCTAAAGTCCAGTATCCCAAGCTTTCACTTCATTTCTCCTGCCTGGGTCATTTATGAAGTTAATGTTTACTTATTTAAACATTATACATTAGATCTAAAAATTGAACTCTGAATCATAAGCAATCTTTCAGTTACTCAGTAACTTCACTTTTATCTGAAGTTGTAAAAGGGAATTTATGAACATAGTTCTAGGCAGAAAGAGCCTCTGGTATTTGGTTTGACCCCCCAAAGTAAGGGGTCAAAAGTAAAAGATAACTTTTAGTTATCTTGGGAGCAAACTTTAATTTCAGCAGGTACAAATTAATAATAATAATTTTAATAAATGTGAAAAATTTGTGCTTTTATAATACAAGGTTTTAGGTGTTCAAAGTAATTCCTTGGTCATAACAATTCTTTCTTTGTTCCATCTGAAAGGTGTAATAAGGTCCAAAGATTCTTTAAAAACAAATAGGCATCTCTTGAAAAAAGGCAAAGTATTGTTAATGAAGAGAGATTGTGAGGAGAACCAGCATAAGATCAGAGCTCAAGTTGTGGCTTTCCCACTTATTATCTCTGGAATTAGAGCAAATCATTTCACTCAATTGATGATATAGCTAGAGATGGAAAAGATAAATATCATGAGTTCAAGCTCCTCATCTTATAGATGAGAAAATTAAATCCTAATGAAGTTAAATGGCTTTTCCAAGGTCACACAGATCATAAATATCAGAGATGGGATTTAAATTGAGGTCTACTGGAAATTTTTAATATATGACTTCACATGTATAACTGATATCCCATTTCTTGTCTTCTCAATGGCTGGGAAAGAGGTGAAAGGATAGGAAAAAATTGGAACTCAAAAATTTTTCAAAAATGAATGCTAAAAATAAAATTTAAAAATGTCAGTTCCTTGAGGGCAGGTACTGTTTTTCCTTTTATTTATGTTTGCCTTTCCTATACTTAGCACCGAGCCTGGTACATATTAAGAAACAAAGTATTTGTTTAGTCAGTGGTTGATTGCTAGATGGGGGGGGGCATTATAAAATTTAAATAAAGACAGCTTCATTTACTTATATTCTAGTAGAGATACAAGACATATACACAAATAACTGTCATCAAAGGATGTCAAGAACATAAAAGAAATGCAATCTAAGTGCTAAGTAAATTCAGGTGGGGGGAAGGAGCAGGGAGAATAGGGACAATTTTCTGAAGTAGGCAGCACTTGAATTGGGATTTTAAAATATGGTTAAGAATCCAGACTGGAAGGAAGAGGGAAAGAGGAAGACATTTTAGTCACAGAAAACAATGTGAACAAAGGTTTTTTAATAAATAAATCATTGTAGAGGAAAGTAAGGAGTATGGAAACAGCAGCTCACTTGAAAATGTGGAAGACAATAGAAGGAGGTTAGGTTGAATTTTTACTAGAGCAAATTGTTATGCTTCTTGGAAACAGGGACTGTCTTTTACCTTTTTTTTGTATCCAAGTGCTTGGCACATAATGGTCAATTAATAAATGCTTATTGATTGATTGACTGATTTTAAGTTTGTCCTACATCAAACTCCAGTAGTCATTAACAAAATTATCAGCATCCTTGCTAAACAAAACTAGAGAAATGCAGCATATAGAGTAAAAAAAAAAAACATTTTTTCTTTCTTTGAACTATAAAACAGTACTAAATAATGCATTTTAATGTCATACCTCTTTCCCATCCTGCTAACTCCAAGAAGATACAAAGTAATGAAGCCAAGATTAGGCTGCTAGAAGCAGAATAATGAATGGGACACAGGTCTTCTTCTTCACCCCCTTCCTTCCAGGATCACAGATTCTCCAAGTTAGAAGGATCCATAAAAACTGTCCAGTTTAGCCCAGAGCTGGAAAAGAATCCCTGACACAACATTTCCAACAAGTAGTCAACCTAGATTCAGTTGGAGATCTGCAGAGTGAGGGGGGACCCACTATAACTTGAGACTGGCCATTCATTCCACTTTGGGACAGCTCAAATTAGAAGTGTTTTCTTATTTGAAACTGAAATCTGCCTATCTATTTCTGCTTCTCATTTCTTAAAATACTTGAAGACAATAACTGTATCCCTTCCCAAACTTTCTCTTCTTCAGGCTAAATGTTCTCAATTTCTTCGCCTGATCCTTATTTATGATAGTCTTGGGGCACTTCCCCATATTGGCTGCCTTTATACAAACATGCTCCATCTCATCAATAGCATTCCAAAATATGATACCCAGAACTGAATACTTTAAATGTGGTTTGACCATGGGACAATTGCTGAGGAGTTTTTTTGTACACAGATTTGCTCTCTCAGACAACTTTCCCTTTTTAATCTTCAGCTGAATTCTTTCTTTTTTTGTCTTCAGGATTTTATTCTTGAAATTCTTGCTTCTCATTCCTCTTTTGTCTATATATGAATGGTGGTAGGATTGGATGTTATCAGCCTAGTCAGACTAAAAAATATCATGTACATGAGTAATATGAAATAAGTTTAAAAAGGAAGTTAGGTTGACCCCATATTGTGAAGAACCATGAAACTGAAGTTAGGAATTTGTTTTTTATTTTGTAAACATGGGAAGTCAGGGGATGTTTCAAGCAAGGAATGGTATTAAGAATGGTGGGGAGAAGGAAACCCTAGAGGCAAGGATATAAGCTAGTGGATTATAAAATAGTCTCTATGAAAGATGATGAGGACCCAAAATGGGATGATAGCAATGTGAACAGAGAAAAGGAAACAAGATAAAGATGCTGCTGAGGGAGAATTAACAGGTCTTGGAATTTGGATAAAAATGGGGAAGGGGAGAGGTAGGTGAGAGGTAAAGAAGAGCTGGGGATAATTCTTTTTTAAAAAATCTCACTTGTTTACTAAAATTTAAGTCAGAGAACCTCAAACTGTGGTCCCCAGGTTTTCAATGGATTATTGGAGAGATTTTAAGGATTCTGTGGGGAACATATGGGAAAAATTTATACCTTTATTTTCACCAATCCCTAATTGAAATGTAGTATTTCTTTGATTAATGTAGGCAACAAACATTACTCTTGAGAAGTGATCTATAATTTTTATTAGTTGACAAAGGGGGTCCAAGACAAAAAAAGAGTACCTGCCTTAAATTCTCATACTGGACATCATCTTCCATTGGATAGCAAAGAGTAAAAAGGCAAAAAACCTCTTCAGTCACTCAGTTAGTATGAATGACAGAGATGAGATATTTTACCCATGCGAACTGATCTTTCTCCTGTATTCTAATTGGAAGGATTTTTTCTCTTTCTGTGCATTGTACATTCTATAATCCTCTTTCCCTCCATTCCCAAAATGTAACCTTTATGTCTGTCTTTCACATTCCTCAGCCTCTTTGAAGGATTTCCTGAGGTGCTAAGTTTAATTGCTTCCTCTGTAAATTTTTTACAAATCATCCCCCTCTCCTCATTAGGGTTCTCTCCTTTTCATAATTTCCTAGAGTGCTTTGTTCCCACTTATCTGTGTCTAATTTTGTACTTATTCATGTTGTATCTCCTTTTACCCAGCCCCTATTAGGATGCACATTATTTTCATCTTTATATCATCATATTAATTATTTTTATTAATAATAAAATAAAATATACATATTAAATATTGAATACATATTAGGTGCTTAATAAATGTTTATAAAATATCTCTTTAGATGGATTAAAGAGATGGGGAGGCACTATATGTTTGAAAGGAAGAGAGGGTAACCTCTGAATGAGGGAAAGGTGCAGAAAGAAGAAGCTATAGTCTTGGAATGACTAAGGAAAACTTTTCCAACTTAATCATCTCTGTATTAGCCTATTTAGCTAGAAGTTGGAGATGTATATATTTCTATACAGTCACAGTTGTATATATATGCATATGTACACATATTTATATATACAAATACATTTGCATATGATATAAATATATATGTACATTTATATATGCACACACATATATATTGATTTTATATATATACATATATGTGTGTGTATATATATACATATATATATATACATACATATATATATATATCATAACTCTTCAGTATAATTGGTTCCCGTTGCAATTCTATTTATTTCATTCTAGGCATTTAAAACATTTTTCTGAGAAGGCTTTACCTGACAGACAAAAGGGTCCATGACATCAAAAGATTAATATCCCTTGCCAAAAAAATGGACAACTTTGATTACATTAAATTAAAAAGATTTTGCACTAACAAAACCAACAGAAATAAGATTAGAAGGGAAGTACAGAGCTAGGAAAAAATGTTTACAGCCAGTGTTTCTGATAAGAGTCTTATTTCTAAAATATATAAAGAATTATGTTAAATTTATAAGAATATAAGTCATTTCCCAATTGATAAATAGTCAAAGGGTATGAACAGATAATTTTCAGATGAAATTAAAGCCATCTATAGTCATAAGAAAAGATTAGAGAAATGCAAATTAAAATAACACTGAGGTACTACCTCACATCTCTCAAACTGGCTAAGATGACAGGAAAAAATGATAAATGTTGGAGGGGATATGGGAAAACTGGAACACTAATACTTGTTGGAATACATGGGAGAGCTATTGGAATACACAGGAGAGCTGTTGGAATACATGGGAGCCACTTGACAGTGGCTGCTGGAGATCCAACCCAGAATGGATCTCCTCTTGTGAGAGGATGACACAAAGAGACTGAGAGGCAGTTGCTGTTCTCTGACCTCTCCACTGAGAGGCCCTGCCTGTGCCCAAAGGGCTATCAAATCGTCATCTCTGATGAAGCACTGATACTATGGGGTCTGTATCCCAAGGAAATCAGCAAGAAGGGAAAAGGACCCATATATCCAAAAATGTAGCTACTCTTTTTTGTGGTAGCAAAGAATTGGAAAATGAATGGATGCCCATTAATTGAGGAATGACTGAATAAGTTGTAGTATATGAAGGTAATGGAATATTATTGTTCTATAAAAAATGATGAACAAGCTGATTTTAGAAAGGCCTGGAAAGATTTACATGAAGTGATGCTGAACAAGAAGAACCAGGAATACATTGTACAGAATAACAGTAAACATGTGCAATGATCAACTATGAAAGACTTGGTTCTTCTTAGCAGTTCAGTGATCCAAAGCAATCCTAATTGACTTTGGAGAGAAAATGCCATCTGCATCCAGAAAAAGAACTGTGGAGAATGAATGTAAATCAACACATGCTATGTTCGCTTTTTTTTTTTTTCTGTTTTTTTTTCTCTCTTGCTCTGATTTTTCTCTCCTAACATGATTCATAAAGCAATGTGTATTAAAAATAAATAAATTATCCCTAGCCTAATCCAAGATGAAGAAACTAAGGGTGGGAAAATGAAAATAGTTACACAAAGACACATAATTTGACATTTTGTCATGTTTCCTGTCTTACTGGCTCTGTTTTGCTAAAACACTGTATTGGGTACTTAATCAATGCTAACTGATGTTGATTTCCTATGACAGCTAATGTTCTATTAACACAAGTGGTACCATTCTGGAGTAGCTTGATTTCTCATGAATTCCTTAATGGAAGGAATTTTGTTTACATGTCCCAAAAGTTTCAGTGCAACTTTAAGCTATAAAGCTAAACGGCACTAAGGCTTTTGGGACACCCTGCACTCACATGTAGGTAATCTGTTTTGATAGAGACTTCTCTGCTTATTCAAACACTGCTTGAGGGAATCATAGAGCATCCACCTTTATGACAGGTACAATTTTATGTCTTTCCTACACTGCCTTCTAGAATGTGTGTGGTCATAAAGCTAACCTGAGGCATTTCCATATTAAACAAAGAAGAGCCAGGAAAATGCCCCTCATCAGCATAAAAGGACTTTTTTTGTAGTAGGTTGTATTTATAACAAAAATCAGCAAATTTTTCACAACAATAACTAAGTCTAGAAAGCGTGGTATTTAGATGAATAAAGGAGCTCATCAAGAACCTGACCCCAAATGAGCTCCATGGTAGCTCTACAGCTGCCAGTACCTCCACCAGGCCAGCTAGCTGGCTAAGAGGCCATGAGAGAAGCCAGCCAGGATGCCTGCCTGCCATCCACCCAGATGCTCCTATCAGAAAATGCATTCCAGTGTTCATCGTGTGGCTGCTGCAGCTGCTCAGAAATCTCATTTAGGCATTGTAATAAACTGAATGTTGGGGCACACAGGTGGTTTCCATGTTTACAATGATCTAAAACTGTGGTCTAAATTTTTTCAGTTGTATTCTTCATCTTAAGCCATCCTAAAATTCTAGAGAGAACTTCGCAAGAGAAATGAAAAATTCCAGTAATATCTATCAATCCGAATTGTCAATCATTTGCTCTCCTCACAATCAGTGCTGATTCTAGATCATAAGTGTAAAAGTATACTGCATTGTAAGACAATTTTAAAAACCATTTCTGGAAAAACTAGCTTACTTTATATTTTATTATATTCTGATTTGTTGCTTGCTGTGAGAGCTTCTTTCATAAGTCATATGAAAAATGAACACATATAATTATTCAGAAAATGAGGTTGGACACTATAGTCCCTTAAGAGGGAGGTACATTTTAATTTAATATGAAGAAAAAGGAACAAGCATTTATTAAGTACATACCATGCACCAGGAACTATGCCAAGTGTTTTGCAAATATTATCCCATTCTTATAACAACTCTGTGAGGTAGGTGCTTTTAAGATCTCTAGTTTACAGCTGATGAAACTGAAGCAGACAGAGATTAAGTGAATTGTCCAGGATTACACAGCTACTAAATATCTGAAGTTGGATTTGAATTCAAGTCCTTCTGACTCTATGGTCAGCACTCTATTTACTGGGCCACCCTCACTGATACCACTATTGGTATATTAATAGCTCTAAGCTGGAGATTATTGCTTTTGGCAAATATCATTTAAGATGAAAAATTCTTATTGCTCTGATTAGAACCCATGTAGAATTCTGTGTTCAGTTTTGGATCCCACATTGGTAAGTTGGAACATATCCAGAGGAGGTTAATCAAAATGGTGAAAAGCCTGAAAATCAATTCACTAGAAAGGAATAGTTGAAGGAACTGGGGACATTTACCCTGAAAGAGAGAAGATTTACAGCAATATGATTGTTACTTTCAAACATTTGAAGGGGTATTACATTGGAAAGGATTACATTTGCTTTGTTTGGATGGTTTCAGAAAGACTTGGAAAGACTTACGTGAACTGATGGAAAGTGAAACGAGCAGAACAGGGAGGACATTGTATATAGTAATAGCAATATTGTTCAATGAAGATATGTGAATGACAGCTATTCTCAACAATAAAATGATCTAAGACAATTCTAAAGTACTAATGATGTAGTATACTTTTCCTCTTCAGAGAAAGAACTGATATTGTTTGATTACAGACTGAAGCATGCTATTTTTCATTTTCTTTCTTTCTTTTTTTTCTTTTATTTGAGCCTTATTTCACAAAATGACTAGTATGAAAATGCTTAAATGATTGCACATATATAACCTATATCTAATTGTTTACCACCTCAGGAAGGGGAGAAGGGACAGAAAGAGAGATAGAATTTGGAACTCAAAACTTAAAAAAAACCAAATGCTTTTAAAAATTGTTTTAACATGAAATTGGGAGAAAACAAAAAATATTTTTTTAAAAATTCGATCTTTCCTTCAAAGGATAGAACTAGGAGAAAAGGGTGGGAGTTTCAAAGAGTTGGATTTTAGTTCATATAAAGACTTGCTAACAATCAGAAGTATGTCAAAAGGAAATGAGGATATTTTTCATTTAAAGGAATGAAGAAGACCCAGGAATGAGGAGGATATTACAATTTATGTAAAGTTAAAAAAAAGGCAGCTAGGTGACACATGGAGTCAGCAAAATTCATCTTCCTGAATTCAAATCTGGACTCAGACACTTACTAGGTGTGTGACTCTGAACAAATCACTTAACCTTGTTTGCCTCAGTTTCTTAATCAATAAAATGAGCTGGAAAAGGAAATGGTCAGTATCTCTGCCAAAAAAATCCCCCCAAAAAACAAAAACCCAAAGGTGATCAAGAAGTGACTTAAGAACAAGAAGAAGGATTTCACTTCCAGAAATTATAGAGGGCAGGAAGAATTGTGTAGTGGTCTATATGAGTGACAAGGAGGCCTTTCTACTCGCCAAAGTCAACCTCTCTACAGATGTTCTGGATGCCATTCCCTTTTATTTCACCTAAACTCCTTGGAAAATGTGCCTACACTTGTTTCTCCACTTTCTCTCCTCAATCAGTTCCAATCTTAGTGCTTAACTGAAATTGCTTTTCTACAGTTACTAACTCTTTGTAGTCAGATTTGATGTTTTTTTCTCAGTCCTTATCCCTCTGCATCTATTTGCTGCATTTGGCCCTTTGGAACATTCTCTCTTGAATACTCTTCTCTGGATTTTTACAATATTGCTCTTTCCTGGTTCTCCTCCTATCTGTCTAAACACGTTGTCATTCTCTTTTCCTGACTTATCAGTCATATCATGTCTTCTACCTATGGAGGTACAAATGGATGTATCCTGGATTCTCTCCTTTTCTTTTTACTTTCTCTTTTTCTCAATGATCTCATTAGCTTCTCTGAGTTTATCATTTTTATGCTAATGACTTAGATTAATATACCAAACTTTAATCTCTGTCTTAAAGACCAATCCCATGGTTACTAATTGCCTACTGGGTATTTTAAATGGAAATCTCAAATTCAACAAGTCCAAAACAAAATTCATTATCTATCCCCTAAAATCCACCCCTCTTTCAAACATCCCTATTTTGTTCAAGACTCTATTGTTCTAATTTTCCAGGTTCACAATATAGACATGATCCTTCACTGCACACTGTCTCTTAGCCTATATATTCCAAACTTGTAATTCTGTCTCTATAACGTCTCTTACATCCTGCCCCTACTCAGATACCTAATAGAGTAGTTCAAGCATCCATCCATGTTCCACCTAGATGATGGGAGTGGACACTTCTTTGACTTCCATGCCTCAAAGTTCTTTCCATGGCAGTCCATCCTACATACTGATGCCAAAGTAATATCTCTTATGTACAGATCAATTATGTAACTAAACTCCCATGGCTTTCTTTAGTCTCCTAGTTTTTTAAATTTTAAAATATTTTTCCCAATATATTTTCCTAATTTTATTGTATATTACTCTCATCTTACATTCTACAATCCAAGTAAACTGGCCTTTTTTCCTACTGTTGTCCCTTGGCATTCTATCATCACTCTCCACATCTTTTCACTGATTTGCCTATGCCTACTAGACTTTCTATCCTTCAAGATGAAGTTCAAGCACTACCTGCTACTTGTAATTTTCCCAGACTTCCATAAATACTACTGTTCAATTTAATTACTTTGTCATTATTCTTTTGAACCCAAGAAGATGAATTTATCTGATTCCAGGAAAGTGTGGGAGGGAAGAGGTAGTAGACTGACTACCAAATTGAAGGTCTACAAAACCGTTGTGCTGACTTCATCGTTGTATGCTTGTGAAACCTGAACAACATACCAGCGTTATGTCAGGAAACTGAATTGTTTCCATTTGAATTGTTTTAGGAAGATTCTGAAGATCATCTGGCAGGATAAGATACCTGAGGTCCTTTCTCAAACTAAACTGCCAAGTATTAAAATTTTATTGCAAAGAATACAACTCCAATAGGCTGGCCACATTGTTCAAATGCCAGATGTATACTTGCCAAAAAAGATTATTCTATGGAGAACTCACACAGAGCAAGCTCTTACAAGATGGTCAGAAAAAGGATACTCTGAAAGTCTCTCTTAAGAACTTTAGAATTGATATGACATGGGAGACTGGCATAGGACTGTTCTGTGTGGCGTGCCCTAATCCGTGAAGGTCCTGTGCTTTCTGAGCAAAGCAGAATTGAAGTAGCTCAGAAGAAATGCAAGATGCACAAAGTCAGAGAAGCCATCCCAAAATGTTTATATGGACTATTTATGTCTGACATGTGGTAGAGTATTCCAAGCTCATATTGGTCTGATCAGCCACAGTTGGACCCACTGTAACTCGACTTTAATATAGTGATGTCATTTTGGTCTTCTTCCAGAATGAAGGACGACAATCAACCAATCAACCAATTATTCTTTTGATTTGATGTTTGATATACACATATACTTACATATGTACTTCTTATCTTCTCATTTAGAATATAAGCTTCTTCAGAGCAAAAAAGTTTCATTCTTTGTTTTTATTTCTGCAGTACCTAGTTCAATGCACCTGGCAGATGGTCAATAAATGCTTGTTAATAGAATGTTTGATGTTCATATTTCTTTTTAAAATTGTCTATATTTTATTTTTTCCAATTTCATATAACATAATTTTTAACATTAATTTTTTTAAAATTTGAGTTCCAAATTTTTTTCCTCTTCTTACTCTTTTTTGAGAAGGCAAACTGTTCAATATACACTTGTGCAATCATGCAAAATATATTTGCATATTAGTTATGTTGTGAATGGAAACATCAACCCTCCCTATAAAGAGAATAAAAAAGTATGCTTTGATTAGTATTTTTCAGCTCTTTTTCAGGAAGTGGATAGTATTTTTCTACCTAAGTTCTTCAGAATTGTTTGGGATCACTGTATTGTTCAGACCAAGTAAGTCATTCACAATTGATCATCATATTGCTGTTATAGTTATGTAAATGTTCTCCTAGGCTGCTCACTTCATTCTGTATCAGTTCATATAAGTTTTCTTAGGTTTTTCCCAAATCATATTGTTCTTAGAGAAAAAATAGTATTATATCACAATCATATACTACAGTTTGTTCAGTATCCCCTCAATTTTCAATTTGTTGCTCACAAAAAGAACTATTATAAGTATTTTTGTACATTATAGGTAATTTTCTTTTCATCTTTTTGGGACATAGAACCTTTGCTGGGTTAAAGGGTATATACAGTTTGCCCCTTGGGCATAGCTACAAATTTCTTTACAGAATGCTTGGATCAGTTCACAACTCTACTAATAGTATATTAATGTCCAAATTTTTCAACGTCCCCTCCAATATTTGTCATTTTCCTTTTTCTGTCACATTAATGTAATAAGTGTCATGTGGTATCTCAAAGTTGTTTTATTTCTATTTCTCTAGTCAATAATGATTAAAAGCATTTTTTTGGATCTAACTATAGAAAGTTTCAAGTTCTTCTAAAAAGAACTTCATTTCATGTCCTGTGAACATTTATCAATTGGGTAATAACTCATATTCTTTGACTCTGTTCTCTATATATTTGGGAAAAGAAACTTTTATCAGATAAATTTGATATAATATTCAATATAGGACCTAGGTTTAGGAAACTTTTAGGAATGAAATTCTGAAGACACAAGAAATAATACGGAAGAAGAAAAGAGATCCTTATGTATGTACAGAGAACTCATAACTAACATATTTTTTAAAAAAAGGTATAAACAAAAACTAGAAACAAGGACATATATCGGAGGATGGATATAAAAGTGTGACTTAAAGGGAAAGGATTTATATATATATATAAATATTTAAAGTAACTCTTTTTTACAGAGAAGGGTTAAGAGTATTATTGTTGAGGATATTCAGAACAATAAGAATACCTAATGCTTTGAAAGTTTAAAAACATTTTGCATGCATTATTTTATTTTACCCTCCTTACAACTTTTTGAGATGAGTGATTTTATTATTTTATAGATCAGGAAACTGAGGCTCAAAAAGATGAAATGACTTCTCCACGGTCACACAGCTAGTAAAAGTATCAGAAGTCGGAAATGCATCTAGTCCTTTTGATTTCAAGTTTATGTTTCTACTATACTATGTTCATCAGACTCTCAGAAGAGAGAAGGCAAGACGATTCACTTCTTTTTCTGCCCCAGAGAATGACATTTTTCTGAAGAAAACTGACCAAAAATGACTAATGGGAACTTGATATCCAAACTAAGGAGGGAAGCAGTAAGAGAAAATCTAACTACTCTTGTTGAGTCCAAGTCACCAGGTCCAGGTGTATTGCATGTATTGAAAGAACTAGCAAATGCATTTCTTAAACCACTATTAGTGCTCTTCAAAAGAATCTAAAGAATGGGAGCAGTGTTATGGAAAAACAACAAATATCCCCATTTTTTTTTAAAGGAAGAAAATTCCAGCTTAATTTTGACTCCTGGCAAAATTATAAAGATATTGTTAAAAGGATGGTTAGTGTGAATATCTAGCTAAAAAGGAAATCAGTGAACACAAAGAGCCAGGCCAAGAACAGTCATACCAGACTTCCTTCTCTCCCTCCTCCTTCCTTCCTTCCTTCCCTTTTTTTTCTTTCATTCTTCTTTCCTTCCTTCTCTTTTTTCTTCCTTCCTTCCTTCCCTTCTTTTTCTTCCTTCCTACTTTCTTCCTTTCTCTCTTTCTTTCTTTCTTTTCTCCCTCCCTCCCTTTTTTCTCTCTCCTCCCTCCCTCTCTTTCTCTCTCTTCCTTCCTTCCTTCCTTCTTTCCTTCCTCCCTCCCTCCCTCTCCTTCTCTTTTTTCTTTCTTTCTTTTTATCTCTCCCTCCCTCCCTCTCTCTCCTCCTTCTTTCCTCCCTCCCTCCCCTTCCTTCCTCCCTTTCTTTCTTTCCTCCCTCCCTCTTTTCTTTCTTTTCTCCCTCCCTCCATACCTCCTTTCTTCTCTTCCTTCCTTCCTTCCTTCCTTCCTTCCTTCCTTCCTTCCTTCCTTCCTTCCTTCCTTCCTTCCTTCCTCCCTTTCTTTCTTTCCTCCCTCCCTCTTTTCTTTCTTTCTTTCTTTCTCTCCCTTCCTTCCTTCTTCCTTCCTTCTTTCTTCCTTTCTCTCTTTCTTTCTTTTTTTCTCTCTCCTCCCTCCCTCTCTTTCTCTCTCTTCCTTCCTTCCCTTCTTTTTCTTCCTTCCTTCCTTCCTTCCTTCTTTCCTCCTCCCCTCCCTCCCTCTCCTTCTCTTTTTTCTTTCTTTCTTTTTATCTCTCCCTCCCTCCCTCTCTCTCCTCCTTCTTTCCTCCCTCCCTCCCCTTCCTTCCTCCCTTTCTTTCTTTCCTCCCTCCCTCTTTTCTTTCTTTTCTCCCTCCCTCCATACCTCCTTTCTTCTCTTCCTTCCTTCCTTCCTTCCTTCCTTCCTTCCTTCCTTCCTTCCTTCCTTCCTTCCTTCCTTCCTTCCTCCCTTTCTTTCTTTCCTCCCTCCCTCTCCTTCTCTTTTTTCTTCCTTCCTTCCTTCCCTTCTTTTTCTTCCTTCCTACTTTCTTCCTTTCTCTCTTTCTTTCTTTTTTTCTCTCTCCTCCCTCCCTCTCTTTCTCTCTCTTCCTTCCTTCCCTTCTTTTTCTTCCTTCCTTCCTTCCTTCCTTCTTTCCTCCTCCCCTCCCTCCCTCTCCTTCTCTTTTTTCTTTCTTTCTTTTTATCTCTCCCTCCCTCCCTCTCTCTCCTCCTTCTTTCCTCCCTCCCTCCCTCCCTCCCTCCCTTTCTTTCTTTCCTCCCTCCCTCTTTTCTTTCTTTTCTCCCTCCCTCCATACCTCCTTCCTTCCTTCTTCCTTCCTTCCTTCCTTCTTCCTTCCTTCCTTCCTTCTTCTTCCTTCCTTCTTCCTTCCTTCTTCCTTCCTTCCTTCTTCCTTCCTTCCTTCCTTCCTTCTTCCTTCCTTCCTTCCTTCCTTCCTTCCTTCCTTCCTTCCTTCCTCTCTCTCTTTCTTTCTTTTTGTTTTATCTCCTTTTTATCAAAGGGGTAGTAGGGTGATGTGCTTCAGAAACAGTTTGTTTAGATTTCAGCCAAGTATTTGATATCTCCCTTTTAATTTTAGTGGATAAGAAGAAGGATATATATTCTAGATGATAATACAGTCAAATGGATTCAGCACCAGGTGAATGACCAGAATAGCTTTTAAAAGTACAACATCCCCTAAAGAGGAAGTCCCTAATGAAGTGCCCCAGGAATCTGTGCTTAGCTTGGTGCAGTTTAACATCTTGATGGTTGACTAGGATAAAGTTATAAATAGCATACTTATCAATTTTTCAGATGATACAAAACTAGAAAGGATAGTTAAGTGCTAGATGACAGTGTTAGGGTCTCAAAAGAACCTGGTTAGAGTATATATCAGATCTAATAAGATTAAATTAAATAAGAATGAAATTTTATCCTTGGGGATAAATATTAATATTTATATAATTTATGTAATTAATATATTTAATTAATATAATTTATGTAATTAATAAATATTAAAAATACTTATCATAAGAATAAGGTAAGGTGAGCATGGCTAGATAACTGTGAGTCTGAAAATAATCTGGGAGCTTTAGTGGGCTGCCAGATCAATAGAAATCAATAGGATGAGATGGCAGCCAAGAAAGTGTATGTGATCTTAGGCTATATTATTAGAAGAGTCATAGAATTCAGAATAAGGGAAGTGATTCCTTGCTCTATGTTGTTGTTGTTGTTGAGCAGTTGTGTGTCTCTTTGTAAACTTATTTGGGGTTTTCTTGGCAAAAGTACTGAAGTGCTTTGCCATTTCCTACTCCAACTTATTTGACAGATGAAGAAACTGAATCAAACAGGGTTAAGTGACTTGCTGTGGTCACACAATCTTGAGACTAGATTTGAACTCAGGAGATGAGTCTTCCTTACTTCAAACCTGGAACTATATATATTTCACCACTAATTTTGAGTGGAGCCTACGGGCTAAGTTGGTGATTGATCAGAGCTATGCTTTAGGAAGATTATATGTATCTGTGTATGTATGTAAGGTGAAGGAGAAAAGAGATTAAAGGCAAGGAAATCATTAGGAGTGATTATGATGGTTCAGACAATAAGTAAGAAGGAGATGAAATATGGTGGTGATAGTGAGAAGCAAATTGTGTGAGATTCATCAGGGAGAAAGAATTCATAAGATTTGAAAAAAGAGTATTGATTGGAAGACTCAAAAGAAACAAGACATTAATAGCTTTTGAGCTTGGGTGATTGGGGAAATGATAGACTACGGAGAAAAATGCAGGAATGTGGAATGGCAGCTAGTTTGGCAAGGAAGACAATCTGTTAATTATTATATGAATTTAGAGGAACCATTAGGTAGTTGAGTGGTATAACTCATCTTCCTGAGTTCAAATTTGACTGTGTGACTCTGAACAAATCATTTCTCAGTTTCCTCATCTTTAAAATGAGCCAGAGAAGGAAATGGCAAACCATTTTTTTTTTTTTGCCAAGAGAATCCCAAATAGGGTCAGGAAAAATCAGACATGATAGAAACACCTCAACAACAACAAAGAGAAATCATGCTAAATTCACATTTCTTGAACTATGTTCCATGAAGGCTTTATAAAATAGGATTATTCTATAAAACTGGTGCTAGTGGTATAAATAGAACCCAGGATTTGGAATCAGAGGACCTGTGTTCAAATGCCACATATACTACTTAACAGCTGTTTGATCTTGGATAGTCACTTATTTTCTTTGACTACACTTTTTTTTTTCATTTATGGAGTGAGACAGTTAGACTTGATGACTTTTAAATTCCCTTCCTGATTTAAATCTATGATCCCGACTCAACCATGCTCCAAACCATAGTGTCATGTCTGAATCTTCTCACCTCCCACAGGGCCCATCACTAATATACTACAAATAGTTCTTTATGATTTACTATGCCAAAAATTTGCTGTTCTACTGTGAATTCCTCTCTCTGTGAAGAGCCCTTGCTGATTTTATAATACATGTTATACATATACATATATACACATACACACATATGTATGCACATATATATATATATACAGATAGAAGGAGAGAGAGAGAAATTAGATAGTTGAATAGATAGATAAAATATAAAATTGAGTCAACTTTCACTTGTGAATTAAGCTTCCTAGGAATTTGGAATCTCCAGAACAGAGAATGGTCCTCTATTGTTATTAGTCTTGGATTGCTTTGGGGATTTGTAGAAGGTGATTGATTTATTGTAAGACTGGACAGAGGAAGTAGAGTAGGATAATGAATGTACTTCATTAAGTGGTATTACCAGCTATTTAGTGAAAAGAGTGCTGGGGTTGGGAACAGAGCATCTGGGTTGAAATCCTAGCATTGCCATTATTATCAGGCACATTATGTAAATTTACTTAGCCTCAGTTTCCTCACCTGTAAAGTGAGGGGGCTTGAGTAGCCCCTTCTATCAATAAATCTATGATATACATCTATTCCAGCCCTTGTTGTGTAGAAACAAAGAAAAAAAATTGTAGAAGAAAGAAAGGATCAAATCAAAAAAAGTAGTTAGGGGCAGCTAGATGGCACAATGGATAAAGCACAGCCCTGGAGTGAGGAGGACTTGAGTTCAAATCTTGCCCCAGACATTTAACACTTTTACTAGCTGTGTGACCTTGGACAAATCACTTAACCTCAATTGCCTTGCTAAAAAAAAGAAGAAAAAAGAAAGAACTAAGGAAAAGGATAGTGATGACAAGTAGGACAATACACTGTATTTTTTCTTTCTTGGGTTCTTTGACTCTCCTTTTCCCCCTTATACATTGCAGTACAGCAAATAACACCTTTCCCCATTTGTTTGCTTTTCTTTTCCTTCTAAAAAATTATATTTTTTCCCTGAATTTTCTTTGGATATCTACAGGCATAGGTGATATGAAAAGAAGTGTGTGTTGTTTATTGGGGGGAAAATTTCAAACCAATATACCACAATTTGCACAACTAAATGAGTATTGCTTTTCAAAGCAGTCCCTTTGGGAGGTCATTCCTTCATTCATTCAGCAAACATATATTAAGTGCTTACTGTGTACCAGATATTGGGTTAGGAATGCAAAAGCAAAAATGAAATCAACTCTGTCTTCAAGAAATTTACATTCTATTAGGTAGAAACATTACATATACAGATGTGTAAAAGTAAAGTTGGGAAGATTCCATGACCAAAGTGGTAGGCTTCTTCTCTGGGTTATGAAGAACTAGACATTGGAGGTGGGGAAGAAGTCAGAAGACTGTTTCTGGAGTGCAGATCAAGGTTGGGGTAAGGAGTGCTGATTCATGCTGGGGGGGGGATCACCTGGACAACTGGAGGTTAAGTTGATATTTAAATTTCCAGCTGGTAGGAAATGAGATTTTGAAGGCTCAGTTTCTGCTGAATGACTCAGAAGATTTGGGTTTTCTCCAGCACTTTCTTCAATCAAGAGGGGAAAGGGGCTTCTGTAGTACTCACAGAGACCAAGGTTATATCATGTTAAGTGAAAAAGCATTTATTAAGGGCTTACTATATATACATCAGGGACTGTACTAAGTTCTGGGACATGAGGAAAAGTACAAACAATCCCTGCCTTCCAGGAGCTCTCAGATTAAAGGGGGAAACAATATATAAACAATTATTTACAAGCACTGTATATACAGAATAAATTGATAATCTCATAGGGAAGGTCTAGCATTAAGAGGAATTAGGAAAGGTTTCTTGAAAAAGGTGAGACTTGAAGGAAGCCAGGGAAGCTGGGAGATAGAATGGAAGGCAGAGACAATTTCAGATCAATGAAAATACACAGAGTGGGGAGATGGAGAATCTGGCAAGGAGATCTGTGTCATTGGGATCTTAGACTAGGAAGAGGGAAATAGGGTAGAATAAACCTGGATAGGTAGGAAGGAGTCAGGTTGTAAAGAACTTTAGAAGGCCAAACAATATTTTATATATGATTTTGGAGGTATCAAGAACTTACTGGAGTTTACTGTCAGTCTCGGGCTTTAGGAAGATCAATTTGACAGATGAATGGAAGATAAAATGGAATGGGAGAGACTTGAGGCAGGAGCACTGGCCAAAGGGCTATGATATAGTCCAGGTATGAGGTGATGAAGGCCTTCATCAAAATCCTGGCGGTGACAGAGAAGAATGAACATACAAGAGATGGAACCAACTGCTAAGACTTGGCAACTGACTGGATATAGGCAATGAAAATGAAGAAGTGAGGATTACCTCAAGCTTATCAGCCTGGGTGACTAGGAGAGTAGTGATACTTTCCACAGAAAGAGGAAATTTAGGTAGAGGTGAGTGTTTTGGAGAAAGAATAATAGATAGTGAGTTCCATGAGGGCAGGGACTGCCTTTAGCCTCTTCTTATATCTCCATACTTAGCACAGTTAGTCCAGCACTAAATAAATGTTTAATGGATTGATGGAATTTAGTTTCAGACTTGTTGAGTTTAAAGTGTCTAGAGGACATCCAGGTCTAGATATCCTGGGGGTTCAAATCTCTGAGTTCAAATAAGTGTTCTATTTCCCGTATTCCATTTTTTCTTCTAAGACAAGGCTTCTTAAACTTTTTCCACTCATGACTTCTTTTTGCCCAAGAAACGGGCAATTACATGATCTTGAGAATATAGGTATATAAAATAAATATAAAAATCAAACATTTACTGATAATGAATCAAAATTTTGCAACCTCTATATTCAGTTAAGAGACCCCAAATGGGATCATGAACCACAGTATAAGAAGCTGGTTTCTTTGACAAGACACAAAGTATTTTAGTTTTGGGTGTCTCAGGGATCTTGGTAAGCATCCTCGCCATTTCTCTGCATTCCATGATGGCTCACCTTGACTCTGAGGGACATTGCCTGTGCTATTTCTACCTACCACCCAGACACTTACCCATGTAAGTAAGCATTCCTTTTCAGGGATTTAGCTAATAGTTAATCTCATTCCCCCAAGCACATTTTAAATGTTTCTGTGTCTGTGACTTTGTATTGAGGAACTAAATTAAATTGGGACCAAAAAGATGACATGCAAAGTATGGATTTTTATAGGCCTTGAGGAAGAGTAAATAGAGTGCTATATCTGAAGTCAGCAATATCTGACCTAAATGACTTATTTTCTCTGAACCTTAGTCTTTTCTTCTTAAAAATGAGGAGAATTATAGTACTTGTCTCAGAAGGTTGTGAAGATCAAAGGAGATTATGTTGTGAACCTTAAAATGATATTACCAATGTTTATTATTACTGCTTTAAAAGTTGTAGTCAGGGGTGGCTGGGTATGGGTTTAAATAGTACAGTCCTGTTACTGCCTGAAGGACACTGAATCATAGAATGTTCAAAGAGAAAAAAGACTTAGCCATCATCAAAATATTTGGATTCACAACTGGACGGAAACTTTGAAATCATTAAATCTAATCTCTGCCTACTATACAGGGCAAACCAAGGTCTGGCTTTATGAAATGGTTTATTTCAGATTACTCAGCTAGCCAGCAACTAAGCTAGGGCTTGGGTCTATGTCATTTCTACTATGGTGAATGCATCTCTAAGGCTCAGCTTTATGTTGGTCATTGTCACTGCCTTCTTGGGGATTTCCAAGGCCTAGAACCAAGACTCCCACCCAAGAGTAGAAGGCTTTAATGATACAGATCATACCGCCTTTACTGAACAAGCACATATATTATATAGAAACTCAAACCAAGTCTGCATGCTGGGTCTGAGCAAATGGACTTGGTAGGAAACAGAATGAAGAATTAATAATGGAAGTATAAATTCAGAAAAGGTGTGTGTGTGTGTGTGTGTGTGTGTGTATGTGTGTGTGTGTGTGTTCTAGATGAAGAAACCAAGACATTTCTTGTTACTCCAAGAGGCATTTGTGGAGCAGATTCTGGTGGCTATTTTAGGTATGTTTAAAATATCACAATCTGACGAGCAATCGGGATGATACTAATGATATAACAGTGGAGGCTTGTGACTGACCGTAGGCTTCAGATTTGGTTGGGAGTGACCAGAAGTTGTTACCATCTGATGTCTGCTGGGGGATCCGTGGGAAGAGTTGGGGGAGGGAGTAAAAATCTACTTCCTAAAAGACAGGTGCTTAAAAACCCAGGTCATCCTTACTGTTGGCACCCTTTGTGTGGTCTCAGCAGGTAAGCTAAGGATTAAATCACCACAGAGACCAAATTACTCTTTTCTTCCAAGAGGGTGTCTCCAACAGGCCAGGGCTGAGGCACAGAGACACAGTGACAGGGGCTGCCTGTCAGTATTGTTGCCCATATTGTATTTGTTCCGTCGATATAGAACTTGGGTCCCCAGAGCACTCAAGCCAACAACTTTCATAGGTATTGTCATATTCACACTCTCCTTCCATCTGGCCCCAGCTGTTTCAAGATTCAGGATGCAGCCCTTCCATTCTCAAAGAATAATGTCCTGCCAAGATTTATATTCTGAATTCTGCTGTCAGCAAATCCAAAATGTGTAACTCTGTGAAGGTGAGATGCTCTTGGGATACAATCTTTTCTTTGGAAGTTCCTAATGTGATCAAATAAAAGGATTAATAACTAAAAGGGAAATTGACCCAGGAGCATAATGTTGCTACTTTCTGATGGGAAATTGTATTTCTTGGAAAAAGCTATTTTTAATTAAAAATCATCACAACTTACATTTATGTAGGGCTTTAAAGTTTATAAAACACCTCATACATATAATCTCATTTGAACCTCACCATGAACCTGTGGAATTGATAATATATTCCGATTTTATAATGAGGAAGCTTTGGTTCGGAGAACCTAAGTAATTACTTGCCTATAGTCACATCGGTTGGAAGAGCAAGAGAGAATCTTTGTAAGAATTAAACCAAAGTTCTACTGATTCTGAGGTCCCAACATTATCCATTATACTATGCTCCCTCTCAGATGAAAAGATTCACCGTAAATTTACTCATTATAGCCTGGACATAGAGTGTTATAGAACTCAAATAAGATGTCCTATAATTCATGGGATAAGTTCAGAAAATATGATCTTTTGAAAATGAGACTGAGTCAATATGAAATACATGAGCTTAGTCATCAGTAGAAATTTGCTGAGAAAATAATCTACTCTGAGTGATTATTTGTATCTGTTGAAATTTAGCATATTTTCCCCCATCTCAGCCCTAAATATGCCCATCATAATATAACCTATAGTATAACTAACTGTAAATCAATGTTTTACATGACTACACATGTATAACACATCACATGTATAACATATATAAAATTGCTTGCTGTTTCAAGGAGGAAGGAGGGTAATGAAGAAGACAGAATCTGAAACTCAAAAATTAAAAAAAATGTTTATTTTTGTATACATGAAATTGAGAAAAAAATATAATTGTAATTCAAGTCTGTGATGCAATAATGCTAGAAGCTTTGAGATTGATAAGGAGCATAGATAAGAATGTTGGAGTAGAATCATGTCTATTTCTCTCCTTTATTGACTGTGGGGAGTCTGTGCCCAAAACCTGGCAATTGCTCTCAGGGGAGAAGGTGGCATCAGACCATTACATTATGATGATCTTACCTTTTAAGACCATCCATAGTGCTTTGCTTTGTCTCTATTCACAAGGTTACTTTCAAATTTCAATTTGATTTAAAAATATTTTTTCTTACTGAGAAGAGAATGATATGATTAGTCAACGTGAGAATTCCAGTCCTTTGTCAGTTATAGTAAATTCATAAAATGCATTCTGGTTTATGGATCAGTCTCTCATGAGTGTGGTCAGAAAGAAATATCCCCAAGAATCTGACCATCTTTGATAAAATTAAATTCCTATTTACATAGGGATGTTTCACTTTTGTCTTCATATGCTAGTGCCTAATGTTTAATACATAATAAATGTTTAAATCAATATTTAATGTTTAATCAATATTTATTGAATTGAAGTAAATGATGTGACAGCTAGACAGCATAATGATTAGAACTCTTGACTTGTGAGTCAGGAAGAGCTGTATTCAAATCCTGCCTCTGTGTGCCTCACTTTCCTTGATTGTAAAATAAACTGGACTCAATAGCTTCTAAGGGCTCTTCCAAGGCTAAATGTATGATCTTATGAGTACAAAATTAGGAACCAGATCTTGAATCATGCTGTCTACATCTGAGACAGCCTCAAACAGCTGGAGGATTTATCTTTATCTCTAAGCATCACAATTCTAATGCTAATAAATCTACTGAATTTATATAATTTTTAGTAAGGTATAGATCATGTTATTTGGAAGAAAGTATCCTAATTACTTACATTTTCTCTGTTTACATAAGGAACTCTGAGGCTAAATGTGTTCGCTTTGGCCAATCCAAAGAAATCTGTGGACTAACAATTTTTTCCTTATTTCTCAATGGACTTCCTTTTCCTGTTAATATCTGCCTAAACAGTATTCAAACAGATGTGCATATAGTGGTCTGAGGCAGCTTAGTATCACCACAGGGGATATCCCCCTGGGCATTAGGGGAGCTCTGAGAAAGAGGTGTGAAGTATTTAGTAAGAACTGGATACTTCCAGCTGCGTTCTGTTCTTGTTACTTTTATAAGAAGAAAAATGCAAAATCAACCTTTTCTCATATTAAAATTTCACCTTGTTTCTTTCTCAGATGACACTTGGCCCCTCCCATGGATATGATCCCTGTACCTCTTCTCAGATAGCAGACAAGGTAGCCAGCAAGAGGTTTCCTTCAAAGCAAATGCTACAGCTACTCTAGGGACATATGGCTAAAACAATAAAACATCTACTGTCTCTTCAAAGGACCCATTAATCAGCTACCCTCCACTGAACAGGTGTCTAGGCTCCCAAATCTCACTAGTGCTTATAACTTGCCTCTTCCCAGAATTCATAAAATAAAATATTGCCCCATTCTTTAAGGGTTATATCATTATTAAAGGATTTTGAAACTGAACCAAAGTGTTTTTTTTTTTTTTTAAGATCCCGTTCTCTGCCTCCTACCACTTTTTGAGTCAGTAGTGAAATGAGAATAAGTTTTGCTTCAGTGTTTTCCTTTACTATTTCAACTATTACTATCCTTTTTTTTTTTTTTTTTTTTTGCAGATAACCAAAAACATCCAGCATTGAACAGTATATAAACAGAGCCAACAGAGCTTTTAACATGGATGAAATGGATGAAAACCTAGCTTAGTTGAGGAATATGGGTAATGTAAATATATGGCAGCTAGAAAATTATGGGTTACTAAGAATAATGCTGATTTGCTTGAAGTGACTATGGAAAACACCTGGGTATCCACATATAAAATCCATGTATAGAACAGCACATAATAGATACCTGAATACTTTCTGATTAATATGCATCTCAATCTTTTGCGGTTCAAAAGGAGATTCCCCACAGTAAAACATAGCCAAATAAATGTCAGATAATTGCATAAATTTTGCACATCTATAGGGGGAATAATAGCATAGAGAAAGCAGCACAAATAAAGTCCAGCTAGTCAACTAGAATAACTCAAGCATGTATTAATAGATTTAATTAATGGTTGCTAATGGTTATTATTAATCACGAATTGTAAATGTTTTGGAGAAGTCTTTTGCATGAGCTAACTTATAGCAAAGGGGTGGCTGACAGTCATTTCATCCACAGTCACTCTTGAGAATTTTACTCTTGGCTGCAATGATGGCAAGTTTACTATCTGTAGAAGAGGGGACTATGTATATTTATGGGTATTTTTTAGATCCAGGTGACCTGAAAGAATTTGGTAGATGTAGAAACCAATGGAAATCTTCTCTCTAACACTCATCCCAACTATTATTTACCTTAGGTACTGGGGGACAAGACTGCCATATGTTCAATGTTATTTACTAATGCCAGTGCATTGCAGAGTCAACTTAAAAAAAATGTTGGTTGAAATGAATTGAATTACTTTGATAACTGATTTTTCATTATTTTGAAAGCATGAAATAGAACACATGAGCAGAGAGGAAGCAATGAATTTAGGATTTCCCCACACACAATCATTTAAGGTAAATATTCCCTGCAAAGTTGACAGAATTTAGGTCAATATTTAACCTGTTAAAACTGCGATAAGTGCTTCTAACTATTTTATAAGATAAAAAGATATTAGCTTTGTGAGAGTAGTTAGAATTAGTTGAAAGTAGCCTGGTTGTGGATAGAATGACTTAGTGTCAGAAAGAACTGGAGTTTATATCCTTTCTCAGTTATTAGATGTAGGTTCCTAACAAATCACTTGACCTCAGTGTGTTTTAGATAGTTCCCTGTGATTAATCGAAGCTATAGAGCTATAGAGGGATACAAGGAAATAGGAAATTTCTTTATTCAAACCTTCAGCATTTTAATCACAAACTTTGTTTTCATATATTATTATAGCTAATTCCATAAAGTTAAATCTCATTCCTTTATTTTTTCCTTCTTAAAACCTTACTTATAAAAATACTGAAAAGCTCTTGTCTTAGTGAAAAATATGATGAAACAGTAACTTATCTCACATAAAAATTGACTTCTTTATGTAATCTGTGGCATTCCCATTGGTTCGAGAATGGCTCTAAACAAGAGGCTTTGTTTATAAATCACAAAGAATTATATAAATGTGAACTATACTTACTTTGATACCTGGATGCACTCATGTTCTCTTTCTTGTAGGGATTTCCCCTGCAGGTGGATAAGGCAAAATATCTATATTTTCCCCCTTTCCTTGTCTACCTTTTTCTATGAATCTTCTGCAGAAGATAGCCCCCTTTGATTCTTTTAATACAGCATTCAGGCTAGTCATACTCCAATCACCACAGATTTTCTCCTTTCATTGTTAAACCTGTCCTTGATGATGTTTTTTACATCATTCCTCAAATGTAAGTCATCGTTGGTAATACATAACTGGCACCTTATAAACAAAATACACACAGAACCAAAATAATAAGTTGAAACTCTTTCTCTGACTTGAATTCCAATTCAGTTAACTGATAGAGCAAGTTGGCAACTGATAAGCTAGTCATTTTGATGACATATGAATGTACACTTAGAATTTTCACTTAAATGACTTTAAAAATATTTCTGTTATTTATATAACTAGGGAAGTTGCAAATAAGGTGGCTCTGGCATTACAAAGTGAACCACAAAAGAGGGGAAACAACTAGCATTATTCATTTGATAAATCAGTAGCAGTAGAATTGTTTCTCTGCCTTTTAGCTCATTAAGCTTGGGATTGTTCTGGTCTCCTATTCAAGGTAGAATCAGTTCTGCCCCTCCCACCCTATCTTTTGCTGACTGCTTAGAAATCTAAGTTTCAGGAGTCATTCAGAAGCTGAATGAAATAGTGTGAAGTGGTCAGCAGACATTTATTAGATCTGTTTCTGTTGTCATTATAATTTCATATGTACCAGGCATCTGAAAATATGTCATTGTCCTCTTAACTTAAAACATATTTCTGATTTGTTTCAATTGAAGGGCAGTCTATGATCTGTGTATTGAACAAACTTTATTGTAGACAGAACAATAGCTTGTCAAAAGGAAGGGGATGTTGTTCAACTGGGAAACCGTCTGCATCTGAAAAAGAGAATAGTGTTCTAAAACAGCAGATAGATTGGAAATAAAAAGACCTTCTTATACTCTACTTGAGAATTGCCATTTAACTGTTTTGTCAAAAATGGTAATCGAAAAATAGGTCAATTTGAAAATCAGCTAAGAATATGAGCAAATATGTGTACCACTGAGGTCTGGATTTCAGCCCTGTGTATTTACAGCAACATCACTAACAGATTTCTCTGTCATTTTTTGACTAATGATGTAAGTAGGAGTGAGTTAGCTGACTCATTCATCTTGACAAGTGTTTATCTTATGTAAGTTCTATATTTTAATAAAGGGCACTTTTCCCTCAGAGCTGTGGATGAAGAGTTGCCTCAAAATGTGGCTAATTTGTCACTGGATGTTGAAAACATTTTAATTACACTTTGCCTTTTATAAAACTGAAATGAAAATTCAAGATAAAGACCCTAATATAAAACTAATTTTGCATTTAGCTGTCTACTCTAGCAGAAAGTGATTTGTTTTTCCTGTTCCCAATTTTTTCCCTCTCCACATGATGAAGACACTATCATCGATTAGGTTTTTCACTTTAACTTCTCATAATGTTTCCAGACTTGACTACTTGGCAAAGACAATTGAGACAGATTTCTTTATTTTCTCCTCTGGCCTAAAACTCAAAACCCCCACTTCCCAAACTGTTACCACCGAAGAGTTTATTAAATGGCTGAAAAAGACAGCTGGTCCCACCATCTGTTAAAATTTTTCAGGGGCCAAATGAAACAGGTTACACCTTTAGCCAAGCCAAGTCTCCCAGTACCCCCTTCCTCTCACAGCCTGTGGAGGGCTAATCTGAATTTCACGCTCTGATTTTGCTCTTGCTAATGTCTGAGTTTCTTATGTGTGATTCTCTAAGTTGCTTATATTCTCCTTTTTTTGTGGTGACAAAAACGATTTGCACATTTCCACCAAGCTCACTTGCCTTCAACCGTCTCTGACCTATAGTTTCCACTGCAGCATATACTATAACTTGAAGGAAACATACAGAGACAGAGAGAGAAAGGAACTAATTTCTGACTTTCCAAGCCAGGGGGAAAACCAAAAGCACATTTCTCTTGTTTTGCAACCATTTTTCTATAAATGCTAATGGAGGTAATTCAAATTTTTGAACAAAGGCTTAGCTCCCAACACACTGCAGGTGTGAAGGGGTTGAAACAAAAGAGATGCTAACCCTAATGGTATTTCTTGTCATTAACAATTCTTTGATGTTCACACTGGAGGCTCCCTTTTATCTTTTAGTTTTGCAGGCATCTTTGTTAACATGCAGCGCAATTGAATCTTCTTTCCCCCCCCAGCCTTAAAAGACATCTGCAAAATGTTTATGCTAACTTAGTTTCCATTGCATCTTTTAGTAACACAGCGAAGTAAAATGAGATAAAGCTTGTAAGGTTATTATTAAAACATCAGAGTTCCTATCATTAAGCTAGAGGAGAAGATCAATATTAAAAAAAAAAAAAAGAGCACTTAATGTTACTTTAATAAGTACGGGTTTCCTGTAACAGGGCTGCGGATTAACTTCCCTAGAATTGAAGTAGTGTTTACCATGAATGAACCAAGCCAGCTAGCTGGGAGAACGAGAAGAGTTTGTTTTGCTTTTTACTCTGCGCGCGAGCAAGATTGCAAATGTTTTGAATGTATTTGATCGATAATTTCCGGTATTAAATATGCTCTCCTAATAGAATATATTTAAAAACGTTTTATTTTTGAGGAGTGTATAGCCCTGCCCTTTCTACCGCCAATCAGACAATGGCAGCCTGCCAGCCACACAGGCTG
This sequence comes from Antechinus flavipes, assembly GCF_016432865.1. Taxonomy (NCBI): domain Eukaryota; kingdom Metazoa; phylum Chordata; class Mammalia; order Dasyuromorphia; family Dasyuridae; genus Antechinus; species Antechinus flavipes. The sequence continues at coordinate 420,943,895 of NC_067400.1, forward strand.
GAGGTGCAGGTTTTTCCGTCCATCTGTCCTTTCCAGGATTTAGTGGGGTATCGAGATGGGGGGAGGGAGGAGGAAGGGAAGGGAGGAGGAAGCAAGAGGTGAGATGACAGGGAGCAGTTCTTCGGCTTCAGAAAAGTTTAACGCCCTATGATGACAGCAGAATGTAGGGAAGAATCATTACTACATAATACAGGGTCCTAATCTATTCAATGAGGATCTGCAAGCAGCTATCAGTGCAAAGAAATGTCACATGCTCCAAGCTCACACTGCCAAATTAAGGGCGGGCCACTATTTCTTCATGTATTTTTTATTATACAGGGCAAAGCTAAAATGCTTATTTGGATACCTCTAAATCAAAAATTCTTAACTTTTTTTTTTGGGGGGGGAATCATGGCCCCATTTGACAGTCTGATGAAGCCTCTAGACTCCTCAGAATGTTTTTAAATGCACAAAATTCAAAGGATTACAGGAAAATCAATCATGTTGAAATAGTTATCAACATATTTAAAAGACAAGTTCATGGACCTCAGATTAAGAACCCTTAGTCTAGATGATAAAACCTTCAGCTTGAATTCTTGCTGCAGATCTGGAAAGCAGAGATTTGTTCATGTAACTAATTAACTGTCCAGCCACCACAAAATATGGCTACTTTAGACAGTTAATATGTTGCTGTCTTTATCTTTAGTCAAATGATAATATGAGGTTAGTGGGTGTATTTCACAACTGAATAGACATGGAAACCTCTACCCCTTTCTGAGATACCACTGAGAAAAATGTTAAATGTCAAGGAGAAGATAGTAAGACATGATAAAGTACAAATTAATGTTAACAATGGATCAATTTTATGTTTCCTTTTAATAATACTTAACAATTCTTAGCACTTTTAGGGTGACTTTCATCTTCAAAGCACTTTAGGAATGTTAGCTAATTAACCATGAGGTAATCAAGCTAGATGATAATACAGCACTAAATTTTTTTCTCACTCCAGTTTATACAGTGAAAATTGTGGGTTGGGCAGGGCAATTGTACTTATTTCTGTATAGAAATTGGTGGAAAATTATAAACTCTTGTGGAAAATGTGATAAACAGAGCCTTAGCTCTGAAGAGTGGATGTTCGAAAAAATACGTCCAAATTAGATAGATGCTAATGAAAAGGTCTTGAAGATGGTAGGAAAACTTTTTTTTTTTTTTAATCTTTCTAAAGTTGGAAAAGAACACTGAAGAACATAGGTCATTACCAGAGACTACAATCACTGCTTTCATCTTCAGGTTTTAGAAATAAGGTGCTAGGGATATGCTAAAACGCTGTTATTTTTTGTTAGAAAAACGTACATTTAAATCTTTCTGTGAATTTTCAGACTTACTCAAGAATAAGGGAAACTTATTCAAATAGCCTTAACTTTTTCAAATCAAGGGCTTGAGGAATTAGAGACTTCAACTTTAATTTCTGAATTCAGAGATTTATTCTGTGTGATAGAAGAATAGGTTTTATAATTATTTAATAAAATTCTAAATGTACATTATTTTTCATTAACTGATATTTTACTTTTCAATTTTTTTAGTTTTATATACACACTGTACTAAAATGAGCATTTTTGAAAACATTCTAAAATGTTTTTTCATAAAACTAGATTCCAGTAGATCTGTGAACTCATTCATATAGATATTCTCTCCAATGATCATTCCAATTCAAACCTCTCCATTCTCTGCAACAATTCTTGTCCATGTCTTCCTATATATACTACCAGGGTCCATGTTAGATGGACCAAGATGGAGATCTTCTTGTTCACTTGATATTGTGTGGAAACCAGTGGGGGGTGAAGTGGACTGTTTGATGGTCATCTCTCACTCACTATGTAATTAGTCCATTGTCTTTGTGTGTGTGTGTGTGTATGTGTGTGTGTGTGTGTGTGTATGTTTTAAATGATTTTGTTTCTATGATAACATTGTTTATACTATTTCTGTGACCATTACCAAGGGGAGCTATTCCTGTAGAGAAAAACGCCCACCATCCTCATCACCACCACTCAATCAACTGCCATTGCCAGGAAGATGAGCTGAAAAGCCCTGGAAATAGCAGCAACTCTTGACCTTGCTTCCAGCACAATGTCCTTTCAGTTATTATCCAAGAAAGCAGTGTTGGTGGAGAAGTGACTGAGCAACTATTTCTGTAGGGGCTGTATCCCTCGCCTCTTCGGCAGCCCCAGCTACTGAAAACTTGGAAGAGGAAGTTCTTGCTACCAAATTTTTGACTCTGTCAAATATGTCAACATCAGAATAGGATATGGTTTTATCAATGGAAAGGAAATTAAAAGAAGATGCATTACCATCTGCTTTGCACTGGACCCTAAGGACTACTGTGACTTTTCATTTACCTAGCAATTAAAACTTCTCAGAAATGTTCTCTCCCAAATGAGAATGTGAACTCCTTGAGAACCGGGACTGTTTTGCTTTTTATTTGTATCATCAGTGCTTGGAACACAGTAAATGCTTAATAAATGTCTTTATCTTCATAACTCCTCAATATGTTACAACCTGCTCATATCCACAATGCCCTCTCTTCCTTGCTCTTTGGATGGTTCCCAGCTTCAGTTCTTTGGAGATCCTGTTATTCTGTAGCTTGTAGTCATGAAATATCACTAGAAGAATATTAGTATTAAGAAGATGGACTTTTGTTTTAGGGGAAAGCTTGGAATCATGAAAAGAAAGTACAATTTCCCAAAGACAATCTGCTCTGTTTTTCACCTCTTTTTAAATTCTGGGCCCAGCTTTTTGTCTTCTGGCTGTTTCTATCCAAGACATGTGTAATGACCAAAAAAAAAAAAAAAAAAAAAGCTCTATGGGATATCTATAAAACTGCATGTCACATTCTGAATAATAGTTAAATGTCCCTAATTTAGAATTGGGGAAAGACATGTAGTAAGTCAGTCAACAAACAATTATTAAGTGCCTAATTTTATACCAGGTTGGGGGCACACTAGATGGCTCAGTGGATAGAGTTCTGGGATTGAAATCTGAAAGACCAGAGTTCAAATCCATCCTCAGACACTTGCTATTTGTGTGGCCCTTAACCAACAGAGAAGAAAATTGCTAACCATTTCAGTATTTTTGCCAAGAAAACCCCATGAACAATATGATCTATGAGGTCATGAAGCATTGGACACAATTAAACCACTGAACAACAGCACTATGCCAGGTGCTGTACTAAGTTCTGGGGACACAAAGAGAAATACAAGCCCTGCCCAATATTTAGCAAAGTACCTGGCACATAGGAAGCACTTATAAGTGCTAGTTGGTCGACTGCTCTCAAGGATCTTATATTCTAATGGAACATATAACATGTAAACAAATAGGAAAATACAAGAAACACTTAGAGGAAGTGTCTAGAAATTGGAGAAAATGGGAACAGCCTCCTATAGAAGACGGCGTTTGAACTGATTCACGAAGGAAGTCAGGATTCTAAAAAATGTTGGTGAGGGGAGATAGCAGCTCATGCATGTAGATAGAGAATTGTATGTGAGGCACAGCAAGTAAGTCAATATAACTGGATTATAGACTGAATAAAGGGGTATAAGGTGCCAGAAAGCTGTTGTTTTGTTGATGGTCCTTTATTTTATTTTTAGTGAGGAAATTAGGGCTAAGCAACTTGCCCAGGGTCACACAACCTGTAAGTGTTAAGTGTCTGAGGTCCTTTGAACTCAGGTCCTTTGGACTTCGGGCCCGTGTTTATCCATGGTGCCATCTAGATGCCCCCGGTTCTTCATTTTCAAAAAGGACCCATGACATCACAATAATGTCTTGATTTGTGAGATAGAGTTTCACAAAGTCTCATTTTCTTCCAGAATCATCAAAGTCCTCGGACAAGACAAAAGCCAAGATGACTGACAATGACCCGAGATACAGTGGCTGACATTGGTGATTTGATGTCTGACCAAGCTTTAATCACTTCCTAGCACCTGCTTCAGCAGCCTTCATTGGACCAACCTGTTCTCATCTGCCCATGCCATGGTGGGGAAGTCTTTACATGCTTGAGTTATAAATCACCCTCCTCCCCCAACTCATGATGGGTTTGTGGTCTTCACCCTCAATCTGGGTTAGGCTGCCTGCTGAAACTGGTTTTACTCAGGTATAGTTGCTGTACATTCTATAGTTTCTTGGAGCCACAGATGAGAATTGGGTGACAGGTGGACACCTAAGGCATGATCAGCCCTGAAAAAGGCTTGGCAAGTCCTTCCACCAGAGCTGTTATTCCTCCCTGAACAAGCCACATGGAAGGCTGTAAAGGTAAGGAAAAACCGGGCTATCAAGAGATTTAAATGTCAAAGAACTTTATATTTGATGTCGAGGCAGTAGGGATAACCATTGGTATTTATTGAGTGGTAGAGAAAGTTAGGATTGAGATTAGATAGGAGAGCCAATCTGATTTTATGATAAGTTTGAATTATAGGTGTTTTCAAAGAAATTACTTCTCATTGAAATTAATACAAAAAATACAATTACAAGCTAAGATATAAATGAATAATAAATATTAAATGAGGTTAGTTAATGAAAAAATTATCATTTGTATTAAATCTCAATTATAAAAATAATTATAAGAATTATTTGAATTTCATGAATTAAAGGAACATTGAAAATATCCTTAATTTCTTGAGGCCTTGATTTGAAAAAAGATATTGTACTAATATTTGAATGAATTTTCATGAGATTGGACCTAAGACTTCATTGGCATAAGGAATAGAGGGTAAAGAAACTCGGGCTACTCATGTAGATAATGAATTTTTCCTCCATTTAGGCTTAGAGAATTTTTTGATAAATTGAGAGATTAAGTAATTTGCTCCAAGGATAGGTCAGAGAGAGTGGAACAGAACTTAAAACTGAGATCTTCCTGATTTAAGTCCAGCCCTTATCTATGAAGTCACATGGCCTTTCTCACACATCAGTAATACTTTGGAAATTCACAAAATTTTTATTCAATAAAAATCACACAATCCTTATCTAAATTATTGAAAATTTTAAATGAAAGGAGTCCAACTTAACAAACTTTTGCTGTATCTACAGAGTAATTTTAAGAGTTTTTGGACTTGTTTTTGAAAGTGATACCAAAACAGCGAAATCAGAAGTGAAAAATTTAGTTAACTAAATGTCAGTCATGCTATTATTTGGAAAAATCAGGAAGAGTGGTGTAGCATAGGATAAACATCTCAATGGATGATTTCACTATTCATCCAGATGTTTTGAAGTCAGGAAGATACAGCAGTGGTCTGGACAGCTGAAGAACAGTAAAAGATCACTAAATGTTGTAGTTGAATCAATTACTGTTTAAGATATACTGAATCTGGTTTCTATAAATGTACTAGTAATGTATTGGTCTCCTTAGTGAAGCAATGACTGCTGATAGATTGTATATAATCTATTCCATTATGGGAGAAATTTTAATCCAGCTCTTCTCTAACCCCTTTATCCCCTACCTCGTACCACCTGGAGATAATAATTACACAGTTAAATTGCCATGACAGAACTTGATCAACTGATGATCAGAGTGAAGTGTTTCTATCATAAATTATTTCTTCCCCAATGTTTTATGCGTAAGAATTCCTTGGTACTCTGGATTTTTGAAATTGCTAAGTTGTATAGTAATGCATTGCTCTCAATCCTCCCTGCTTTGTTGCCCCAACAAAGTTGTTGTTAGAGTTTTTCCTGTTGGCAATACAATCATCAGGGTGGTACATTTGTTTTTTTTTTAAAAAAATAAGAATTTATTTAATATTTTTCCCCAGTTACATTTAAAACACATTTTTTAAACATTTGTTTTTAAAACTTTTGAGTTCCAGATTCTCTCCCTTATCTCTATCCCCAGGTCTCATTAAAGAACCACATGTGAAATTATGCAAAACATTTCCATAAAAGTCATGTTGTAAAAGAAAACACAGATCTCTCACTCTAATTTTAAAAAACCCCTCAAGAAAAATAAAATTAGGGGAGAGAGAGAGAGAGAGAAAGAGAGAGAGAGAGAGAGAGAGAGAGAGAGAGAGAGAGAGAGAGAGAGAGAGAGAGAGAATGCTTCAATCTGTACTCAGACACAATCAATTTTTTCTTGGGCATGGATAGGATTTTTCATCATAAGCTCTATAGAGCAGTTGTGGATCATTATACTGTTAAAAATAGCAAAGTAATTTACAGCTGGTCATCCCAGAATATTGCTATTACTTTGTATATAGTACATTTCACTTTGCTAGAATTTCTACTTTAAACATTTTTTTTTCTGAGAGCATCCTGCTCATCATTTCCCATACAACAATAATATTCCATGACAATTACATGCTATACTTTATTCAGACATTCCCAAATTGATGGGCATCCCCTAAATTTCTATTTTCCCCCTGAAAATAGAATTTTTACAAATATATATTGTTGGAATCCTTACTAACTGCTAACTAATTAGAGTTGATCTAATCTTACAAGAAGAAGTTTTGAGCAGAACCTGAAACAAGGTACTAAGTAGAACTAATTAATACAAGGCTTGTATTCACACCTTTACTCATTGGAGTTCAATGAGTTCACACCTTCCTTGAAGCCTTTTGGGCCAGAGAGCACTATGGGAGAAAACCCACAATCCCTCTCTTGAGCATAAATAGAGCTTCAATGGGCCAGTCGAGGAAGTTCTTCAGAGTGAAGACGCTACAAGTCGAGATTTCTCTGGAATGAGATGAAGAGTGGAGCTGGCTGGAGGCTGAAGAAAGCAGAGGCAGAGGCTGAAGGACCAGACCTTTGGATTTGGCGACATTCGGAGAGAGCTCTTGGAACCAAGCAGAGAGATAGGCCTCTAAGCTAACCGGGCTATATTGGAGATAATAAAAGATCTGAACTTTTATCACCTGGCTGCGTTTTGAGAAGAAAAAGCTCACCACAATATATATACATATATATATGTATAGATCCTTTTTCTTTTTTAAAAAAAATATCTTTTGTTACCTATCAGTGGAATTGTTAAGTAAAAGGATATCATGACTTCATAATCCTTTGGGCATAGATCATATATTTTGATCATTTATCAATTGGGGCATGGCTCTTATTTTTTTTTTTTTTAAATTTGACTCAGTTCCCTTTATGTTTGAGAAATAAGGCCTTATCAGAGAAACTTGCTTCAAAATTCTTTTTATAATTACTATTACTAACTATATTTCCCTCTACTTATTCTATTCTCTCTCTTTCTCCTTTTACCCTGTCCATCCTCAAAAGTGTTTTGCTACTAACCATTTCCTCCTCTAATATGCCCCCCTTTTACCAGGTTCCCCCTTTCCGTATCCCATTGTTCTTCTATTTTCCTGCAGGATAAGGTATATTTCTATATCCACATTGAGTGTGTATGTTATTTCCTCTTTGAGCCAGTTCTGATGAGAATAAGGTTCATTCACTTACTCTCTCCTTCCCCTCTTTCCCTCCTCTGTAAAAGATTTTTCTTGTTTTTTTTTTTAATAGCAAATAATTTATACCATTTCACTTCTCCCTTTCCCTTTCTCTCAATATATTCCTCTTTCATTCCCTAATTTCACTCACCCCTTTTTATATATTATCCCTTTATATTCTACTTATACCTGTGCTCTGTGTGTGTATATATATGTATATATGTATATATATACATGTATATGATATAATATAAGGAAAATATATATATATATATTTTTCTTTCAAATTGCCATAATAATAAGAAAGTTCTAATGAGTTACAAGTGTCAGTCTCCCATGTAGGAATGTAAACAGATAAACCTCATTAAGTCCCTTATGATATAACTTTTCTGATTACCTCCTTATGCTTCTTCTTTGTCCTGTATTTGAAAATCAAATTTTCATCACAAATGATTGAAAATTCTCTATTTCCTTGAATGACCACTTTTTCCTCTGAAAGATTACACTCAGTTTTATTGGGTAGGTGATTCTTGGATATAATCCTAGCTCCATTGCTCTCTGGAATATCATATTCCAAGCCCCCTAGTCCTTTAATATAGAAACTGCTAAATTCTGTGTTATATAGGTGGCTCCACTAGAATTGTTTCTTTCTGCATACTTGCAATATTTTCTCCTTGATCTGTGAGTTTTGGAATTTGGCTATAATATTCCTGGGAATTTTCATTTGGGGATTTCTTTCAGGAGGTGATCAATGGATTCTTTCAATTTCTATTTTACTATCTCATTCTAGAATATCAGCACAGTTTTCCTTGATACTTTCCTGAAAGTTGATGTCCAGCCTCTTTTTTTTTTTTTTTTTTTTTTTTTTTTTTTGGATCATGACTGTCATTTAGACCAGTTTTAAATTTTCTCTCCTGGATCTGTTATCCAGGTTAGTTGTTTTCCCAAGGAGATATTTTACATTTTTTCTATTTTTCTTTTTTGATTTTGCTTTATTGCATATTGATTTATCTAAAGTCATTAGCTTCAATTTGCTCAATTCTGATTTTTAAGGAATTATTTTCCTCAGTGAGCTTTTGTATCTCCTTTTCTAATTGGCCAATTTTGCTTTTTTAAGGTATGTTTCTTCTCCTTAGCTTTTTGTATTTCCTTTTGCATCACTCTCAATTCTTTTCCTATTTTTTCTTCTATCTCTTATACCTAATTTTCAAAATCCCTTTTGAGCTCTTCCATGGCCTGAGTCCAATTCTTATTTTTCTTAGATGCTTTGATATAGAAGCTTTGACTTTTTATCTTCTGAGTGTGTGTTTTGATCTTTCTTGTCACCATAGTAATTTTCTGTAGTCAGAAACATTTTTGTTGTCTGCTCATTTTCCTAGTCTATTACTGGACTTTTAACTCTTTGTTAAAATTATGTCCTGTCTCCAGGGTGGAAGGTGTGCTGTCCCAAGCTTCAAGGATTTTATGTAGCTATTTTCAGAGATCTTTCCAGGGAACTGACCACACTCTTTTCTGCCCTAGAGCTATTAGGAATACCCCTGCCCCAATGTAACTGTAAGCTCTAGTGTGCTAAAGCCACAGAGTCCTGCATTGCTACTTTGGAGTCGGGAGTGGGACTAGGGCTGGTTTGGGGCTGGGGCTGCACTGGGATTGCCAGCTGAATTCCCTACTCTGTTTCCATAAATCTTTTCTGCTGAACTTTTAAGTCTGCAACTGGAATGTGTTCTATTCCATCTTTTTGGATATTCTGATGCTCTAGAATTTGTTTAAAGTCATTATTTAAAGGAATTTGGAGTAGTTTGGAGGAGAGTTGAGCAAGTTCCTACCTTTACTCTGCTATCTTGGCTATGTCTCCCATTGACTTTGTTTTTATTGAAATACCTTGACATATAGCAAAAGATCCTCACATTCCCATAGGAGGGAAACAAGAATTATCTATAATACTTCTATAATAAATTTTAGGAAAATATGGAAAGACTTGCATGAAATAATGAATAAAAAGAGCAGAACCAAGAGAATATTATATACGACAGTAATATTGTTTGAAAAATAACTGAATGACTGTTACTCTAACTATTGTAAATACCCAAATCAGTACCTCAAAGTACCTCAAAAGAAGATGCTATCCACTTCCAGAGAAAAACAATGATAAATAGAAGTATGTATAGTATAGTTTTGTGTGTGTGTGTGTGTGTGTGTGTGTGTGTGTGTGTGTGTGTTTGTCAAAAGGTGGCATTTCTCTAATTTAGTTGGGGAAGGAGGGAGACATTTTGGAAAAATGTAAACAAAGTTTTAAAAATTAAATTTAAAAAGCCAACAAAAAATAAAAATCTTTCTATAATAGGGTTTTACATAGTTAATTAAATATGATTCTCATTGCATTCAAAATTAAATTTTTTTTATAGATCATATAATTTTAGACCTGGAAGGGCCTTTAGAGATTATCTAGTCCAAAAAGACAGGAAGATATAGGGGAATGTTACTGAGTGGAAAGCATCCTGAATTTGGAATCCTATAGTCTGAGTTTGAATACTTGTAACTTATAAGCTGTGTGATCTTGGAAAAATCATTTAATTTTTAATTTTTTTATTTGGGAGGGGCAATTTTCTCATTAAGAGGAAGCTATATATCATAGTACATGAACTGATAGATTTAGAATCAGGAAAGTCTAAGTTCAAATCCAGCTCATGACCCAGAGCAAGTCATTTAACCTGTTTGTCTCAGTATTTACAACTGTAAAATTTCACAGAGTTGTTATGAGAATCAAATAAGATAAAGTTTGGAAAAAGTTCTTAGGCACTATGTGCCTTACACATAGTAGCTACTGTGTAAATACTTTTTCCTTTCCCTTTCCTTCTTCATTTGTAAACTGATGGAGTTGGAGATCACTTCTCCATTCCTATCCAACTTTGGATTTATAATCTATTAATCAGGAAGTCAATACATCTTTATTAAGTACCTGCTAAGCACTAGGAACTGTGCAGAAGACTGACAAGACAATGAGAAAATATACTTGCCTTTGAGGAGCTTAAGATCTAGGAAGGGAGACAATATGCAAACAATTCTCTATGAATGAGATATATGTGGGACAAATTGAAGATAATCAACAGAGAGAAGGCACAGTATTAAGGGAGGAAGATGAAATGTTAGCTGGGATTTGAAGAAGCCAGGTAAGACAGGAGGCAGAGATGAGGCAGAAAAGAATTTTAGATCCTGTAGTTCCAAAGTCCTGAGATTCCTTCATTACCTAGATAAGGAAGCTGGGAGGTCCAGGGAGATTAGGTGACTTAATCAAATAGAGTCTAGATGTTTTCACTCCAAGTCTGGTGCTCTTTCCATGGAAAAAAAAGGAGAGGGGGAAGAGAAGAGGTTGTTTCTTTTTAAAAGCTTTCTTGAGGACAAGAGAATGATCAAAGGATCAACAGTTATAGGAGATCACAAAAATCACAAACTGCTCAACACTTTGTTTTTATTTTCTCCTCCTAGAATGATGAATTACCTTGCTATTACAAAAGATAGAATCAAACTGGTTAGAAGAGAATGGAAACTCAAGGTAATAAGATGGTCAGGCATCAACCACAATTGGCTCAAGTCATCAGGCCTAGGAAGCTTCATCTTACGGTGCTGCAAGGACCAGCAGATATGATTGGTGAGCCATTCATTATTCATGACCTTTTAAAGAACTTGGAGACCCATACTTGTAATCCTTGCTACTAATGAGGGCTGAAATGGATAGATTGCTTGAATACAGGCATTCTGAGCTACATGAAGTCAGTTGGGAATGCACAGGAAGGCACCCTAAGATTGAGGCACTCCTGTTCTACCAACTAATTTTTATTCAAGAAGTGCTTAAAACAGGGGTCCTCAAACTACGACCCACAGGCCAGATGTAGCAGCTGAGGATGTTTATCCCCCTCACCCAGGGCTAGGAAGTTTCTTTATTTAAAGGCCCACAAAACAAAGTTTTTGTTTTTACTATAGTCCAGCCCTCCAACTGTCTGAGGGACAATGAATTGGCCCCCTATTTAAAAAGTTTGAGGACCCCATTTCAAATGTCACCAAGGAAATGCAACAACCCCCCAAAAAAGGTGGATTGGATATGTAACAAGAAGTATTGATAGCCAATAGAAAATTTGGGTCTTGCCATGGTCTACATGAAATATAAAATACAAACAAATAAAACAAAACTTAAGAAGAAAACCTTCCACATATTGGATAGATTTTCTATGTATGGAATGTATGGGAAGACAAGAACAAGAATCACACATGATGACAAGATATGGATGTGACTTGCTAAAAGATATTCAGAGCACTGGATTTGGAACTAGGAAGACCTGAGTTAACATATGTAAAGTGTCTTGTAAACATTAAAGGGAAAGAGAAGTGCTAAATATTATTATTAGCTATTAATGATAATAATCATTATAACTAGCACTTTACAAATATTATCTCGTTATACTCACAATAACCCTGGGAGGTAGATAGTATTATTATCCTCATTTTACAGATAAGGAAACTGAGATACAGAGAAGTGAAATGATTTTGTCAGAATCACATAAGTAGTACCAGTTTATATCCACGTTTAGTAAAGCTCTTTAAACTCAGGTCCTCTTGCCTCCAGTTCCAATGCTCTGTTAACCATGTCATTTAGGCTATAATAAGAGACCCTTCTGTTCTGATCAAAAATAGGGCATGGTAGAGCATAGTGTTTAATCCAGGGAATCACATTTTAGGAAGGATGTCCATAAGTGGACAATCTGTATTATTAAAAAAACTGGAAAATGGACAGAAGTGTGCTGGAGCTAGTTCATACAGGATTGTGAGAGCTGGTTGTTAAATTCTCAGCATGAGCAATTATACTTTGGAAATCAGCAAATGCTATAAATGAGGGGTTGATGTATTGTTTTGTTGATTGTCTAGGCTTAAGAAAATGATAGAGAAAATATTAATAATGCAGATTAAATTTTAAAATATATTACAGGCATTTTTTTCAGAGATGCTATTTAAAAGAGCACATCTCTTAAAGATTGGCTGAAGAGATTACAAATTTGGAGAAGGAAAAATATAGGGGAGTGGGTATCATAGCTGTTTTCAGATATTTGAAGCATATAGATCAGGTTTGTTCTATTTGGCCCCAGAAGGCAGAACTGGGAGTTAAATGTAGCAATTAGAGAGAAACAGAATCGATGATTCCTCCTCTTCCTCCAACTCCTACATGGTCTTCAAGGCCCAGCACAACCCAACTTTATTAATAAAGACTGGTGCCATGTTGTGATCTCACCCATCTCTGGAGACATAGCACTTTTATAACCTATTTTCATCTGGCAATTAATTACATAAATTACTATCTCTAAACAGCTCTGATATTGGCTTTTTGGTTGTTGTTATTTAGTTCTTGTATGTCTTTACATTAGAGGCAATTAGATGGCTCAGTGGAAAGAAGGTTGGACCTGAAGTCAGGAAGTCCTGAGTTAAAATCTGGCCTCAGACACTTACTAACTGTGTGACTCTGGGCAAGTCATTTAGTCTCCGATGGCCTTAATCCATTGGAGGACAAAATGGCAAACCTTTCCAGTACCTTTACCAAGAAAATTCCATGGACAGTATGGTCTTTGGGGTCATAAAGAGTCTGACAGAATTGAATAATGATGTCTCTACCTAAGCTTCCTACAAGCAGGGTACTCCCCGTAAAGCATCCCAGATGATAGCTCCCAATGTTTATACAGAGCACTTAGTAAAATACTCAATTACTATCTGGATTTTAAAAATAGTTTTGTTGACGCTTTTTGTTTTTATATCACAATTATTTTTGGTTCAAAATTTGTTATTACAATTACTCAGTTATCTTATTTTTTAAATTTTTATACTTACATTATAATAATCATTCTGTATTTTGTTCTCCTGGCTATTTACTTCATTCTTCATAAGTCTATCCAAGCCTTTCTAGGTTACTATGATTACTTGTTATTTCTTATGGTACAGTAACTTTAACTAAATTCATGTACATAATAGTACAGTTTGTTCAGCTCTCCCTCAAAGGATGGGCATCCATTTTGGTACTAATTTTTTCCAACTATATTAAAAATTGCTGATCAGAATATCTGAAACATTTTAGTAGAAATGAGGCCTTTATTTCTGTTTTTTTTCTTTGTTGGAATATATGTCAAATAATAAAATTCTGAGTCAAAATGAAGAGCTTAATGATTTTTCTTACATAATTTCCAGATTGTTTTCTAGTATTGGATCAATTAACAGATCCACCAACTGTGTATTATGTAAACCTGTTTTCCCATAGCCCCATTCTCCACAGCAGCATTTCTGTCTTATTATTTTTGCCAGTTTGATGAGAATGATGTGAAACTTCAAAATTGTCTTTTCTTTTCTCTTATTATTAGAGTTGGAGCAATTCTTCACATAGGTATAATAGTTTTCAATTCTTCTTTTGAAAAATATTTGTTAAAATTTTTGACCAGTAATTTGTTGGGGAATGGTTTATCTGTGATATTTTATACAAATTTTTTTTCTCTTATTTTTTCCTGTTTTTAGCTGCATTGATTTTGATTATGAAAACTATTTTAAATCTCATTTGAAAGAAATGATTTTCTTTTGTCTTTTATGATCTCTGTCCCTTACTTAACCAATTCTTCCTTAGTCATAATTGTGAAAGGTGCTTCCTTTTACTCTTTTCAGATGCTTTTATGAAATGAACTTTTATTTTCATATTGCATATCCATGTGGAACTTATGCTTAAATCAATAAATCAATTTGGAGCATCTGCTCTAATCAACACACAGCTCTTGACTGATTAATTTCGTCAGAAGTCCTGTATATTCTAGACACATGCTAGCCCACAGTCAAATATAAGAACCAAAATGCATCTTGATGCAAATAAAAATGATATTTTCAAAAATTAGGTAGTTTTAGGCTGTGTTGGGTTTCCCTTCATTATCATGAAGAATTGTTTCCAATCATCCCCGATGCTTTTTTTGCCCATATGTAAAGATATTTTCACTCTGCAGTAACAACAAGGGACAGTTATTCACCTGGCATTTCAAGATGCCACTTACCAGTCATGAACTTGAGCAAATAGCATCACTTTAGTGTAATCAGTTGCTTTATTTACAAAAAGGAATAAATTATCTCCACTCTAACTGCTATAAGCTCTAATGTCCTTTAAGATTTCATATTTCATACTTTAGGCTTCCCATACACATACATACACACAATTTTTTCTTAGATACAACAGAAATGTTATAATTATCTTATGATAGAATGCTATTCTCTTTGGATATTTGAAAGTCTTTGGGTGTTTTGGATACTTGAAAGCCTTTGGGGTTTTTAATTTCTTAGACTCTGCTTTTATTGTTATTTACCAATAAGTAGCTTCTCCAAGTTCATTCATATAATTTCCACTTTATTTTTTCCAATTTTTCTCCTGACACTGAGGAAAAAAATGCCAATACATAATTGACACTTCTTTTCCCATTAAGTAGTTACTTTCCTTGGAGAACAATTATTTCTACAAAATGGCTATTATAAAACACACATGTAAGAAACTGGTGGGAAGCAAGAGTCAAGAAGCAGGAAATACTATACAGATAATAATTCACATATATTCTGAATTATTTCTTAATTTTCCCTCTTTTCTCTATCTTTCCCCATTTCTATACTCTGATGTAACTCAAATCTAGTTCTCTTGGAGTTAACTAAGATTTTCTTCATTCAAAGTAGCTTGGGTCCTTACCTTTGAAGTTCACTTTAAATAACCTCATTATCCATATCCATGACTAGAAACTTTTCTGCATTTGGATAAAAGTTTGGATGTCACCCATTGCCCTAAATATACAAATATATTGTTGTTTAGTAGCATCTCCAAAATTTAGGTTTTTTTCTTCCCTCTTCTTTTTTTTTTCTGCAACATTTCTCTTTTTCCTTACACAAAACCTCTCTTCTTTCTCTTTTCTCTCTAACCTTGTTCAGATTTCTCTTGCATGTATTATCATCATCACATTGCATTTAGAAACTTCTCAATTTATAAAGTGTTTTAGAATGGAAAAGACAATTATTAACTCTGCTATATACATGACATTGTGCTAGACAGAGATTAATTTGAAATAGATTTGGCCTTGCCTTCTAGGAACTTTTACCCTGAGAAAAATAATACTGCAATGGGCTCACAGAATAGGAAGCTCAATCAAACCCAGAATCAGGAGAAAAAGAATATATATATATATATTTTTTGGTTTCCCTCTCCTGCTTCTCCCATTTTTGCTCTCATGATATTATTCTCTTAGTTCTTTTATCTGACTGTTCCTTCTCAGTCTCCTTTGCTGTATCATTTTTTATATCATGGATCTTAACTGAAAGTGCATCTTAAGATTTTGTCTTAGCCTTCTTTTCCTCTCTCCCTATACTTTTTCATTTGGTGATTTCATCAGCTTTTATGGGTTTAATTGTCATTCCCAAGCCATCTCTGTACATCTAGCCCTAGTTTCTCTCTCTTGAGCTCCAGAATTATGACTCCAACTCTCTCTTGGGTATTTCCAACCAGATGTTCCCTAGGCATTTCAAACAACATATTTGATACATACCTTATCCTCCCTTCAAAATTCATCCCTCTTTTGAAAATTACTATTTCTATGAAGAACACCACCATACTTTTGGTCACCAAGATTTGAAACTGTGATTACAATTTCTCCCTCTCACTCACCACACTTAGCTATGTGTATCAAGCCTTGACATTCTTATTTTCACAAATCTCTCAACCTAGTGGTCCCCTGCTACCACAAGGATCAAATATAAATTCCACTTCATATTTAAAATCCTTTAAAACCTGGATCCAATATGCCTTTCCAGATATTATCTATTATGTATTTCCAGACATTATCTACTATGAGTTTCCAGACATTATCTATTTTACTTCTTCACTCTCTACAATCTAGCTGAAATGCTCTTATATATATATCTGTTTCCCATCTCTGTGTTGTTGCAATGGTTGTGTTTCCATACCTAAAATATACTTCCTCCGTACTCGCGCATCTTATGATTCTTTCCCTTCAAGGTTCAGCCCAAACACCACCCTTCTATATGAACCCTTTTCTGATCCCCATAGTTGCTAGTGGATCCCTTTCCAAATTATCTTGTGCTTATGTTTTTTATATTACATATATGCCTATATATGTATATATTCTTTCCCTTTAAAATTAAAGGGCAAGGACTGTTAGTTCTGTCGTATCCACTGTACTTTCTACATCACAGGTTTTCATAAAAGTACTAATGTGTGTGTATATATATATATATATATATATATATAATGTTTATATATATAAATCCATATATATTTAGAGATATAGAAACACTAATTTAGTAATGTAACAATAATTAATAATTACATATTTTAATAACTTCTTCTTAGAAGAAGAGTCTAGGAAAGAGCTGTCTGCTAGGACACACTTTTCAGACATGACTAGAAAAAAGACTCAAATGACCTGAATTCAAGATCTTTCACAATTTAGTTCTGGTCTATTCTTTCTTTTTCAAATCTTCTGGTTGTTAAAGGAATAACATCTCCCCAATATGAAATAAACTAGTTTTTCCTTCAAAGGTAATGAAACTATCCTTAAACTAGCCCAAGATGATTAAGACTCAAATTGGTGACAGTTTCCTGCTCACAAAGTACAAAGGAACATGGCAAGAAGCAATATAATATTCATCAAGCTTGACCTATGTTTCTGATGAATGCACCACCAGGGCAAATGCAGAAGTAAGTAAGCTGTGCCCAGCTGAAATCAGTACTGTATCTTTGTTGACTCTTTCTTTCCCAGCTATATTTAGACATTTTTTTTTATTTGTTAGATGGTCAGTAAATGTCTCATTTGATACCCTTCATCTAAACCACCAGAATGGCCAAGTCAGGCCTAGCCCAAAACATTAACCTACTCACCAAAGAAGCTTTTCTTTTTGGGGATATTTTGCATGTTGTTCCCTTCCCTAAAACATCCTCCCCTTTTCTCTCTGCCTATCTAAATCTTGTTCATCTTTTAAGTACCCACTCATATCCTATCTTTTCCTCAAAGCTTTCTTTGAGTATCTTTTAGCTCAGTCTTTCTTCTTCTTGTTCAAATCCTATAGCACTTATTTTCTACTCACATTTTTGGTATTTCCTATATATTTGGGCAGTGTTATTAGCTATTCCTTCACATTTATATGTTTTCTCTTCAAAATTTCATGAAAGTTGGAAGAGATTTTTTCAATCCAATTTATTATCCTAAGAAGGAATTTCTCCTATAATATCCTTGATAATTGATTAACCAGATTCTGTCTGAAGTACTACCATTATTGATGAGCATTTGTCTATTGAATTCTGGCATAAGCATTTTAGAGCTTCAAGGCACTCTTTCAGTAGAGTCAACTATGGAGGAAAGGAGATGGTAAAGGGGATAAGCAAGTGAAGTCTAGAAGGCCAGAGTCAAGACATTTGTATGTCTTGCAAATTGGTTTTTTACTTTTACTTATCTTTTTTTGTATGCATCATGATATAATTGGAAGCTGTATGGCTTTGAAGTAACATATAATAAAATATTTACCTACCATAGGGTGTGTCAGAAAGATGTGCATTTTTACCACCTATACAAGGCCTTACTTGATTCTTGTTCTACATTCCCTCATCCAATTAGCAATCATTACCTCTTAAATTTACTTGAAAGACTATGTATATATTTTATACTTAATTTATGTATATATACGATGAATCTTCTTTCCCCTTTTCCTAGTAGGATGCTTGTTTTCTTCTCTATCCCAAGAATCCAACATAGTAATTTGTGCATGGTAAGTACTCTATAAATGCTTGTTGAATTGATAAAATATATATCTATAAAAATCGATGTTAAAAAGTTTTTCATTGTATTGCATTTCAAGTAGTTGCCTATATATATAAAATCTCAGCTCTAGGGATGAGAAAAAGAGGAGAGAAAAGCGAAGAGATAGAAGAAAAGAAGAAATAAAAGAGGAGGGAGAAAGGGCAAAGATGAAAGACAAGAAGGAAGAAGAGGAGAGAAAGGGGAGATGAGGGAAGGGAAAAAGGAGAAGAGAATTTTTCTCCCAAACAAATATCTGAAAAACATAATACTAAAAGATTATCTGTTTCAGAGAGAACAATTAGATGACTTTAAAGTGATCCTACTATTAACTGAGTCCAAATATCTTTTCATGATATATAAGATAACAAAAGGAAATATTACTGTGTGAAAATCCACTAACTGGAAGAGTGTGGTAGAAAGCATTTGGGTGAAGATTGATGGTGAGATAAGCTGAAGAGCAATTGTGGTAGTAGTATATGAAACACTGTTCAGCTAAAGAGAGAAATTGAATGCTGAATCCTAAAAGCAGGTCACAAATCTGGTACCAAGACAGGATAGTATGGTGATGAAGGACTTCTATTATTTGGGCATATGTTGGAAATATCCCTGCTAAAAGCACAGCATTTGGGATTTACTTTACTTGCTTTGTTGATAATTTCAATCTTCAAAAGGTGAAGGAACACATATATAAAAATATTTACAGGAGCTCTTTTTGTAGTAGCAAAATAATGATGACTGAGAGGATGTTCACTAATTGGGGAATGGCTTAACCTATTGTCGTTTATGAAGGTGATGGAATATCATTGTTCTGGAAGAAATATTGAAAGGGATGATTTCAGAGGAACCTGGAAAGACTTATATGAACTGATGCAAAACGAATTTAGTTGAACTACGAAAACAATTTATATAATAACTACAGTATTGCAGAGACAATCAATTCTGAAGGACTTAGTAACTCTGATCAACACAATGGCTAATCACAATTCTAAAGAATTCATGAAGAACTCCAGATAGAGAGTGGATAGAGAAGATGAAGAGTAAAACTTATTATCTTCTATTCCTATCTTTTTCTTGAAACACAGCTATGGAAATTAGTTTTTCATGTCTACACGTATTTCTAATGCTTTTATTTTTCTTACTGTGCCAGGTAAGAGAGAAGGAGAAAAAGAATTTGGAACTGAAAATAAAATTGAATTTAAAATGAGTAAATGATGAGTGGAATGGAAATTCATGATCCAATTCTGGACAATAAAGATGAAATAGTTGTCAAAACAGATACTGGAAAAAGGATTAAACTCATTTTACTTGGCCTAAAGGGAAGGATACTGGGTGGAGATTGCTGAGAGCCAGAATTAAGCTCAACACAAGGCAAAACTCGCTAATAACTAGAACTATCCAAAAATAGTTTGTGCAATTGCTCCAGAAAGAACATCTCTCTAATTGAGAGTTGACCTGTGAAAAGAATAATGGCTTCAAAGTTTGAGGACCTCAGTTCAAAGCTCACTTTTGACACTTGTTCTATGTAATTTTGAGGTAAATCACTTAATTTTTTTGAGCCAGTTTCCTAACTACAAAAGAAAGGGAGTCAGACTAAATGGCCTCTAAGGTTTTAGCTCTAGATTAGTGAACTTAATGAACTCAGCCTTATACCTGAAGTTGGAAGGGACCCTGAAAGGACTATGATGTCACTTTCCATAACTCTTGCTCTCTGGTCCTCTATATACTCTCCCTTATCCTTTTAGCTTATCAATAACTTAAGGTCAAGGACCATGGTGCTTCTCATCTTTGTATCCCTAGCATGTAGCTTGCTTTATATTTATTTTATATGTCTTTACTTTTTTTCCCTCCCTTAATAAGCATTTCTTTCCTCTCCTTCCACTAACTAGAAAAGAAATGTTTGTAACAAATATACCTAGTCAAATGAAACAAATTTTTATGTTGACCATTTTTAAAAAAAATGTATGGCTCATTCTGCATCTTGAGTCCATGACCTTCAGGAGGTAAGTAACATTTTCCAATACTGGCTCTCTGGATTCATGGTTAGTCATTGCTTTTATCTGAATTTTTTAGTCTTACAAAGTTCTTTACATTGTTTTGTTATTCTAAAAATGTTCTGCTTATTTCACTAGATGGTTCTGATGTCCCTTCTAGCTCTAGATATAGGAATTTAATGAAAAGTTAAATGCCCAAAGTTAATACTAAAAGGGACTTTAAAAATCAAATCTGATTCGTTTTCATTTTGCAGATAAAGGGACTGGACTAGAAAAAGAGCTCTGATTCTATTGTCTATAACTCTTGTTCTGGTCCTCCATAGCCATTCCCAATCCACACAGTTTTTTTCCCAGGTTTCTCTAAAACTATCCCTTTATTAATTATTTCATTGGATATAATAATATTCTATTACATTCATTTACCATAATTTGTTTAGCCATTCTCCAACTAATGGATATTCCCTTAATTTCCAGTTATTTACTCTATTCTACAAAATATATAAATATTTTGGTACATATAGGATATGTCAAGGATATATACAATTTATAACTTTTGGGACGTTGTCCCAAATTACTTTCTAGAATGACAATCAATACCAATTCATAATTCCACTAACAGTGGAGTACCTATTTTACCATGGTCCCACAAACATTTGTCATTTTGGAGTCATCTTTGCTAATCTGATGAGTATAAAGGGGAACTTCAAAGTTGTTTTAGTGTGCACTTCTCTATTAATAATGTGGAGTACTTTTCACATCTGATTGTTATTGATATCTTTAATTTATTTAAGACAAATGTAATAAAAGAAAAAAAAACAAAATAGAAAAAGAGAAAGACAAAAAGGAAAAAACTGTTATGTGTGCAGCAGAATATTAGGGAAGATTCAAAATATCTAACAAATTTCCTTTTCAAGAAAACATACATAATAATAGAAAACATTCACAACTGTATATCTTTTCTTTGCTTTCTTGCAGATTTTCTTTTGTTTTCTGCTGTGCATTTTTTACTTTTTTTCCTCTTCACTTCCCCAAGTAAGCTATAATTAATGCAGAATACATTTATATATACATGCTCTCACATGTACACATATATACACACATACATACAACACACATATATACATATGGATAATATACATTTACACATACATATACATCTAAAACAATATTAAATGGCTGACATATAGATTTCTTTTTTAATTGAATCTTTTTAAAATTTGAATTTATCTGAAATTAATGATTATTATCCCTACTTTTTTTTTCTAATAAATTCTACGCCTGATCATTGTTAGTGTGTTTGTGTGTATTACTTATTTCCTATACCTGTTAACTTTTTTACTTTACTTCTACAGGTTAACTTCTTATTACTTTATCTCTCTACTGCCTTGTCACATCACATGGATGCCTCCCTTATCCTCTCCTTTCACCCTTTATTTCCTCTTTATCCTTTTCCCATTAATTTATACACCTTATCCAACTCCCATTAATCTACATATCCTTTTAGACGCCATCTTATCCTATTCCCTCCTCCCTTGTTTCTTTATCGATTTTGGAAGGTGTTATACCTTTCATGTTATATGAATGTATTGCTCCTCTTGAGGTGCTATGTTCTAGCTAGTTTTTCAACAATTGAAACCCATTGCTTCAAGTTTGACTTCACTCTCCTTAGGATAGAGTGGGGTAGAATTGGAGGGGGAGTGTGTTGGGGAAATGTATTGTAACCAATATTTCTTCTATGTTATCTCTGAAAATATCCCTTTGTAAAAGCTAATTCATATTAATGGGGTAAACTAATATTAGTACATTATTCACTGGGTTAATCAATTACATATGGGAGATGTAAACTCTAAGCAGTGATTGATACTAGATACTTTGGAAAAGGGAGACTCAAGCTGAAAGATAGAGTTGGAGAAAATCTCAGTGCTCCATAGGGCTAGTGCTAAACCAGTGAAGGGGAGAAGTAGCTAGCCAACCCTCTTGAGACCCAACTCATCAGCTAAGTAAGAGTGGGGTAAGGACCTCCATGGCCTTTACAAGGCTATATTCATATCTTCCATGATTGTTTTCGTTTTTCCTTGTTTGTTTTGTTTCAAGTTACAAACTAAGTTGTTGATTCTTGATCAGACTGTTTTTCATGATTATGTTAGGCTGTGAGTGTAGACTCAGTCTATGACTCTGATCTATCATCTGATTTACCCTTTTTATGTCTGGTAAGGGACAACTCAAAAAAAAACAGTAGCATTTTTTAGAATGTTTCAGGGGAGAAATCAGAAAATTTACAAATGGCTAAAAATGCTAATGATCTGTAGCAAACAATATTTTACATATAGGTTATAAGTTTTTAAGTTTTGTGGCATAAGTAATTGATGTTGCTCTCATATCATTGGCCATCTGTGACTTCAAGTCTTTCCCCGTAAAAATGGAGTGTCACCAATAGGAAGCACAGTGCAAAAGGTGTTTCTTCTAGAAATTTGGAGCTGAAGGTGAGTTCTTAAGTAGGAGTAGCATTTTAGGCTGAAAAATTATTGACACAGGCTGCGTCAAAAGGTCATCAGCAATGATGGTATTACTAAAGGGAAGAAGAAAATTTTCAATTGTTTAAGACTTTCCATTTTTTTAAGGATTAAAAAGGAAGTTTCAATTTCTAAGAATTGCTAAATGCACTTGTATAATTTAATTTTATTGTACCCCATTGAATCATGAAAGTGACTAACACTAACAATGTATGAGAGAGGCGGGGAAGAGTTTAGTACAACCTAAAATCAAAAACAATTTCATTATATGTATATAGGAAGGAAAGGATTATTGGTTATATAATAGTCAAACATGATACCTGTATATTCATGGATCTGTCTTATTCAACCTTTTATTAGCAAGTTATAGAAAGTTATCAATGACATGTTTATTAAATTTGCAAATGAAACCAAATTGGAAGGTGTAATAATACACCAGATGAAAGAATAAATGATCTCAGCAGGCTAAGGAATGTAAGGAATCTATATGTATCTGGCATGGATGTGACTATAGTCAGGACACATTATGAAGGACAAGCCGAAAAGCTGCTAGACTTAATGCAAAACTCATGGTGGGACAAAACTAAATAAGACAAAACTTGACAAAGAAACTTGACAAAGATAAGTGTAAAAGCATACACTTTGGTTAAAGCAATTAAATGGCACAAATGCAGAAGAGATTTGACTTACTAGGCCATGTGTCAAAAGTCTGGGAATTTTATTTGACTAATGTGAATAAACAGGATGATATGTCTTTTCGGTTGTGTTTTCGTTATGTCTAACTCTTTGTGACCCCATTTAGGTTATCTCTTGGCAGAGATAATGGAATAGTTTGTCATTTTCTTCTCCAGCTCATTTTATAGATGAGGAAACTGAGGCAAACAAGGTTAAGTGACTTGTCCAGGATCATACAACTAGTATCTGTGGCTGGATTTGAACTCATAAAAATGAGTCTTCTTGATTCTTAACTCAGTGCTCTATCTACTATGCCACCTAGTTGCCCTTCATACTTTGGCTTAACTATCAAGAAAAATGATCAGATTCTCATTATATACCTCAACAACGATAGTGTTTGAGGATGTATTCTGATGGAAGTGGATTTCTTCGATAAAGAGAGCTAATTCAGTTTCAATTGATCAAAAATGGACAGAAGCAGCTACACCCAAAGAAAGAACACTGGGAAATGAATATAAACTGCTTGCATTTTTGTTTTTCTTCCCGGGTTATTTATACCTTCTGAATTCAATTTTCCCTGTGCAACAAGAACTGTTCGGTTCTGCACACGTATATTTTATTTAGGATATACTGTAACCTATTCAACATGTAAAGGACTGCTTGCCATCTGAGGGAGGGGATGAAGGGGAGGGGAAAAATTGGAACAGAAGCGAATGCAAGGGATAATGTTGTAAAAAATTACCCTGGCATGGGTTCTATCAATAAAAAGTTATTAAAAAAAAAAAGAAAAATGATCAGATTCTTAAATAATATCTTTCCCTAAAGGCAAAAAACTTAAGTGTCTTGCCCAGGGTCTCACACACTAGTAAGTGTCTGAGACTGGATTTGAACTTGGGTCTTAGGTCTTCTGATTCCAAGCTTGGTGTTCTGCTATGTCTTATAAAAACACCCCTCCCACAACCCCTTCCCCCCCCCCCCGCCCCCAATAAACCGTAGATTGCATTAGCAGAAATTTAAATATACTGATCACAGAAGATAGTACTTCTATTGTATTTTGCACTAGTCTGAAAGGCAACATCTGAACAATTGTCTTATTACTGGACATCACATTTTAATAGGCACATTGCTAAAGAAGAGTGGATTTAGAGGATGACATCTAGGATAGTAAAAGGTCTAGAAACCATGCCATGGAAAGACTAGGTAGAGAATGGAGAGTGTTTAGCCTAAAAAAGAGAAGATGGTAAAGGAGACGTGATAGTTAACAGTTTGGTTGATTGGGTGGAAGTTACAAGGAAGCAGATTTTGGCTCAAGATAATAAAAATAACTCATTAACAGTTCAGCTGTTCAACGATGAAATCAATTGTTTTTGGTGGCAGTGAATTAATTCCCTTTCATTGGAAGTCACAGGATTGTAGGATTGTTGTTGTTTGTCCTTTGTTCTCAAAGAGGACCCTATGACATCCAGGAGGGGATGGCATGACATGCAAGTGAGCTGGATTTTAGTGATGGAGGGTTGTGCAAAGTCACCAGCCTTACTTTCTCCTTCAGAGCCATCTGGGTCCAGTGGCCAGATCAAGATGACTAGAGATGGTCCTGGATGGCTCTGGAGACCAGATAAATAGACAGACTTAGATGAAACATTTAAAGCAGGGAGTATTTAAGCACAGGCTAGATGTTGTAAAAGATTCCTGAATTGTATGGAAAGGTGGAATGAATGACTTTTAAATCCCTTTGAACAGTAAGATCCTATGATTTTATTTAAAATTTTTCTAAAAAAAACAGTTTCATGTATGGTCAGTGACCCAGATATTTAAAAGTAATCACTCAAATATTTGCTCTTATGTGTGTAAAACCTGCCAGGGCAGATAGGTGGTACAATGGATAGAGTACTGGGTTTGTAATCAGGAAGACTCATCATCTGAGTTCAAATCAGCCTCAAATACTTATTAGGCTATGAGACTCTGGCAAGTCACTTATCTCTGCTTGTCTCAGTTTCCTCCTTTGTAAAATGAATTGGAAAAGGAAATGGCAAAACCACTGCAGTTTCTTTCATAAGATAACCTCAAATAAGCTCATGGAGAATTGGACACAATTGAACAACAACATTAAAACTGGATATTTCACCAACATTTTAAGTTTTTAATCTTGACCTATGGTCATAGTCATAGATGAAGCAGAATTGATCAAGCAAAATTGGGTAATGTTTTAATTTGGTAATGTTTATCTTCGCTGTCTCTTCAATCTTCCCCCTATCTCTTTCAATTATCCCATCTTCCTTTGAGGATAGACACTTAATGACCTAATGAGATTTTCTGACTGCCCACAGGTCTTTATTTCTGCATTCCCTCTTCTAGACCTCTTTCTAATAATGCTTCATACTCTAGATTTTCTCATTTGTAGCTTTTCAAAGCAAAACTTACTCATCCTATTTGATATTCTTCAGGATCCTGTTTTAGCAATTAGCTAATGTGATAAACTAATTTATCCTTAAAGCTTGTTATACTTCTGGGTGAGAGTTGTTTTTGTTTTTGTTTTTTTTTTTTTTTTTGTTGTTGTTGTTTGTTTTTTTTTGTTTTTGTTGTTGTTGTTTTTACCATATTCCATTAAGAGTCATTTAATCTCTGAACCTTGGTTTATTCATCTGTAAGATGGAAATTATAACAATCAGTATTTCTAAGAGAAATTAGAAACAATTCTGGAATAAGTCACTATCCTACTATTGTTGTTTTATATTTAATGTTCTGTGACCTGTTTAAACAGATGAAAAAATAATTGCTTTTTTTTTTTTTTGTAATTGAATAAAAGTATTTGGATGTCAGTTCATTTCCTGTAGGCATCTTTGGGCAAGAGCAGTAAACAGGACAATTGTGAAGGGTTATATTTCATTCTTTTCCCACATTTTTATTTCTTTTGCTACAGATTTCTATATTTTGAAAGCTTTTTATTCTGTTTAACTTGGGAATTAAGAATATTTGGCATAGCTACATCTACTAAATGTGCTCTTAAATTTCAGTATTATACTGGGACAATTGTGGGAGATGGTTCTGTCTGTGTTAATATTATGGTTCCAGTATAATTTAATTTGTTGAATTCTAAAGGATATTTTGAGATTTGCCCTTTTAATATTATTATATAATATGATATTATTATTATTGCTGTGATGACGGTTGTGGTTATTGTGGTTATTACAGCAATATTATTTAGTGTCTTCAAGTAAAATTTATGAATATTACTCAGTGTTCACTATAACTAAACCCTGAGTTAGACAACAGAACTTAAAAGAATAGCATGGTAATTTTAGGCATTGGTAACCTATCCAGTGGGATTTTGGCGGGGGGGTGTTTTTCTTAGGGGTAATTTTTTGGTTGCATGTTCACCTCTCTTAAGTAGTTCTCTACTCAATCTAGAAGCAAGATTGCTCTTGAATAGCAATTGATTTCAATACATCATCTCCAGGAGAGTGACAAATCTTTGATGATGTTGCACTAATGAAACAGGTAAGCAGAGAGAGTTGGGTAGTGGTAAGAGCCTTGAGTCTAGAGTCAAAAGAAGTGAGTTTCTCCGAGTCATCTCAGGTTGATAACATTGGAAGTATCATTGACTCATCACAGCGTGATCTCAAACTAGAAAGAAAC
The DNA here is from genome assembly GCF_016432865.1 of Antechinus flavipes. Classification (NCBI taxonomy): domain Eukaryota; kingdom Metazoa; phylum Chordata; class Mammalia; order Dasyuromorphia; family Dasyuridae; genus Antechinus; species Antechinus flavipes. The sequence continues at coordinate 420,970,975 of NC_067400.1, forward strand.
TAGTTCAACTCATCATTTTTATAGATGAGAAAACAGAAACCCAAAGAGAAGGTACTACCTAGTTAGGGTCATGTACATAATAAGTGTCAGAAGTGGTATTTGAACTTACACCTAGGGCTCTTTTCCTTGGACTGCAATGCTTTCTCCCTCATGCATAATAAGTTACCTCCTTGCCATGTCTACTTACATATCATTCATCTATTTCTTCCTGTCCACTCATCTGTCCACCACTTTAGTTCAGGCCTCATTACTTCTCATTTGGTCTCTCTAATTAACTCCTAATTAATTTTCTTGCTTCTAGTCTCCCTTTTCTAATCCAACCTTCATAAGGCTGCCAAGATAATTTTCCTAAGATTCAGTACCTGACCAACTTATTCCCTGCTAAAAAAAGAAAAAAAGTTTCAAAGTCTCATTATTGCTAAGATAAACCATCAGCTTCTTATCCTAGTATTTAAGTCTTATTTTATTTTTTTATTTTTTAACAATGTGGAGCTCTCCATTCTGGAAAGCAGTTTGGAACTATGCTCAAAAAATTATCAAACTGTGCATACCCTTTGATCCAGCAGTGTTTCTACTGGGCTTATACCCCAAAGAGATCTGAAAGGAGGGAAAGGGACCTGTATGTGCAAAAATGTTTGTGGCAGCCACTTTTATAGTGGCAAGAAACTGGAAGCTGAGTGGATGCTCATCAGTTGAAGAATGGCTGAATAAATTATGGTATATGAATGCTATAAAATATTATTGTTCTGTAAGAAATGACCAACAAGATGACTTTAGAGAGACTTGGAGAGTCATTACATGAACTGATGCTGAGTGAAATGAGCAGAACCAGAAAATCAATGTACATGGCAACAACAAGACGATATGATAATAAATTCTGATGGACGTGGCTCTCTTCAATAATGACATGATTCAAACAAGTTCCAATTGTTCAGTGATGAACCCAGAGAGAGGCCTATGGGAATTTTGTGTGGACCACAACATAGCATTTTCACACTTTCTTTTGATATTTGCTTGCATTTTTTTTTTCTTTCTCAGTTTTTTCTTTCTAGGTCTGATTTTTCTTGTGCAGCAAGATAACTGTACAAATATGTATACATATGTTGCATTTAACATATATTTTAACATAATTAACATGTATTGGATGACCTGCCATCTAGGGGAGGGAGTGAGGGGAAGAAGGGAAAAATTTGGAACAGAAAGTTTTGCAAGGGTCAATATTGAAAAATTATCTATGCATGTGTTTTGTAAATAAAAAGCTTTAATTAAAAAAAAAAGAAAAAAAAACAATCTGGCCCTGATCTCTGTTTCCAACTTTGTTTCCTATATTATTTCACTTTATACCCTTTATATTTCAGTCTGACCACCATTTTCAGTCTTCTAGCTATTTTCCAAGATGGACATTCCACCATCTGGTTCCAGAATACCTACCAGCAGGCCTACTGGGCTAGATGGCCTCTTCATCTTAGTCTTAGAGAAGTCTTCTCTTTTCCCTTTAATAATAAGCTCAGTGCTAACATGTCCATGAAGTCATCCCTGATCTTTCTGGAATTAGTACAACTTTCATTCTCAAATAATTCTGGATCCTGGTTGTCTGAGCCCTTCTTTGTTAAGTGTGTGCTCTTACATTATGATTAGATGGCCAGTAGATAAGGTACCAAGCTCAGTGTCAGGAGACCTGAATTAAAATCTTTAAATCCAGCTCCAGATATTACTAGCTATGTAACTCTGGCAAATCTCTTAACTTTGTTTGTCTCAGTTTCCTCATCTGTAAGATGAGCTGAAGAAGGGAATGGCAAACCACTCTAATGTCTTTGCCAAGAAAACCCCAAATGGGCTCATGAAGAGTTAGACACAAGTCAACAAAAATAACATAACAATACACACATATTATATCTCTTAAATAAAATAAAAATTCTTTGAGAGTCGGGATGGCTTCATTTTGGTTTTGTATCCTTAAAAATGGCAGAGCAGCTTGTCCATAGCAAATGCTTGATAAATATTCGTTGAAACGAAGTACTATTATCTACTGCCAATGTGTTGCCTATTTACAAGGCATTTCTGGGCTTTGGTTTCAATGACTTCTCAGTGTCATGGTCTCCATTCACATGGGTCAATGTTTCCTCCTTTACAGGCCCTCTTTTTTGGGGTTTTTCTCTACGCTATTTCCCTCCAAATTAAATTGTCTAAAATGTTAAGACAGATTTGTGCTTACCTTCCTGCTGCTTGCTCATGGTATGGTTTGTGGTGTTTGCCTGGGTCACAGACTTGCTAGTTACATCTCTGTTCATCTGTAAATTGTCAAGCTGCATTATGTAAAGCTCTAAGACCCCTATGTTAGCTCTAAATTCTGTGATCCTAACTTTATGTGCCAGAATTTAGCAAACAGTGGATACTTAAAATAAATGCTTGTTAACTAACTCATGGGGGCATCTAAGTCGTTTAAATCAGACACTTACTAGCTGGGCAACTCCAGGCAATCATTTAACCCCTGTTTGCCTCAGTTTCCTCATCTGTAAAATGAGCTAGAAAAGAAAATGGCAAACAACTTCAGTGCCCAAATGGACATTAATGCATTATTGGGAGAGTTGTGTGTTGGAATCTTTACAAACTGTTAAGTCTTTAGAGTTTAGAGACAAAGATTCCAACAGTTGTGAACTGATCCAACTATACTGGAGAGCAATTTTGGAACTTTGTTTACATGACTATAAAACTGTCCATATCCTTTGATCCAGCAATACTACCAGGTCTGTATCTCAAAGAGATTTAAAAAAGCAGGGGGCAGGGGATGGACCTATTTGTACAAAAATATTGATAGTGGCTTTTTTTATAGTGGCAAAGAATTGGAAATTGAGGGGATACAATTGAGGAACAGCTAAGCAAGCTATGCTATATAATTGGAATAGAATGATGCTGTGCTATAAGAAATGATGACCAAGCTGACTTCAGAAAAAAAAAAAAAACATGGAGAGACTGATATGAACTGAAACAAAGTGAATTTAGCAGAACTAGAACATTGTACATAGCCACAGCAATACTATATGATGATCTATTGTGAATGACTTGGCCATTCTCAGTAATTCAATGATCTAAGACAATTCCAAAGAACTCATGATGAAAAATGATGTCTACCTTCAAAAAAAGAACTGATGGAGTCTGAATACAGATTAAAGCATGCTATTTTTCACTTTCTGTATTTTTTCATGTTCTTTTTCCTTTGGGTGTGTGTCTTCTTTTACAAAATTACTACTTTGGTCATATGTTTTACATATTTGAACATGTATAAACTATATCAAATTACTGTCTCAGGGAAGGGGGAGTAAAGGAAAGAGAAATAAAATTTGGAACTCAAAAATTTTTTAACTGAATGTTTAAAAACATCTTTACACGTACTGGGGGAAAATAAAATATTATTTAAAAGAAAAAAAAAACCAAATGGAGTCATGAAGAATTGGACATGACAAATGACTCAATGATAACAAAACAAACTTATATAATGCCAAATAATGACATAATTATACAATTATAATTGCATTGTATTTGTATAACTAATTGTATAAGTAATTGTATAACTAAAATGAGACATAGAGATGGGTACTGGGATATTGAGTCTAACTATACAAATAGGTACTGCAATTTTGACCCAGGCTGAATAATTGGTATTTCTGGTCACTAGTTATACATACACTAGTCTTACTAGTTTGTATGTATAATATTGTGACAATGAATTTACATTTATTGAGCACTTTTGCATGATAACTCTGTAAGACAGATGGATCAAGGACTATTTATTCTGTTGAGAAGTTGGTTGGTTAGTCAAATGGTCATAAACCATTTATCAAGTGCCTGCTGGGTGCTGGACACTCTGCCTCTAGGTAGGGAAATTGAAGTCAGAGAGATCAAATGACTTGGTCATACAGCTTGTCAGTGACAGTTAAAACTCAACCCGATATCTGAATTCTAAATCCGCTTCTCATTCATTTTTTCCTTTTAGTATCAATATTCTTTTTTTATATCAGTGTCACTCTTTCCCACTCCTTCCCCACCCTGACTAATCCCCACTAAATTGAACTTTCCTTTATAACAAAGAACAAGTAAGAAAAACAAACAAACACACTGGCCATTTTTGATGTCTTCCTCATTTCATACCTACAGTTCACCAGCTCTTGATGAGAGAAAGTCAGGAGGATATAAATGTCACTGTTAGTCCTCTGAAATCATGTCTGATGGATGATCTTTCCATCACACTGCCTTTTCTAACTTGTCATTCACTTTGGTTTAGAACTTAGCAGTTAGGTAAGGTCGGTTCATAATCAGTAAGAACCATTAATGAGTAAGTAAGTAGTTCAATTAGTCACTTAGAGCAAACACTACTTTTTTTTAAAGCAAAGGGAGTGGGGGAGAAAGAGAGAGAGAGAGAGAGAGAGAGAGAGAGAGAGAGAGAGAGAGAGAGAGAGAGAGAGAGAGAGAGAGAGAGAGAGAGAGAGAATCCAAATCTAGATAAGAGAACATTGTATAGCATTGAACCTATTTCAGATAATACGAGTTCTTTCTGACTATAAAATGTGACAAAAACTGCATAATAAATGGGTGGAAATGATGCTCTGTAACTGAAAATATACTGAATTAAATTTATTCTAAACATGAAGCATATAAACCATTTCTAAATTTTGAAATACAAACTGTGGCCTGAGAGCTATTATTGCTTACTCATTGGTGACAGCCATCTACTGCTCTGTGAGCATCTAAATGTTTAATAAAATAAACACCTTATTCACTCCTCCCCCATTACACATTTGCTTTATGCAAACCTCCAAATCTGCATTAATGCTTACAATCCATAATGATGTGGTCAGTTAAATGATTCCCTCTAGCACTTCTCTGTTACTGCAATTGATTTGGTCTGTCTAGCTTAACTCACTTTTACTCACAGAGAATGGAGTCCATCAATTAGAGAGCAAACACTTAATGAGCAGAGCAGCAGTAGGAGCCAGTAGCATTGTGAGTAAGATTCTTAGCTTTGAACTGAAGGATGGTGAAATGCTACTTTTAAGGAGCACATTTTGGAAAGCCAGACTCAGTCTTCCTAGTGACTTTAACATTTCCCCTTTCCTTCCTCTTTTTTGGGGTGGTTTTGAAAGTCAAACTCGAATTTTTAGATGTCCTGCTCAAACAGGACAGGATGTAATACCTACACTGGATTAGTGTTTTTTTTTTTTTTTAAACCAAGAGTTTATTCTGATATTCAGCAAGAACTCTTTTTATTTTATTATTATTATTATTTATTATTATTATTTTTGCCAAATGACATCAAATTGCTGAACTAGGCCTGAAATAATGGTTTATAGCAGAACTAAGATGGTTTGTATTAGAAACAACAGTGTCTTTTTCTTAAGGTGGGTCACTTAACAAGGGGAGAGCCAGAATCCTTGGCGATTTCAGGGCCTCCAGGTGAAAGGCTGGTTCAGGGATTTCATAATGATTGTTCTTACCAGTAGCAGCAGATTGAGGGGCAGGTAGTACAGCTCAGCTTTTAGCCAAAGACTCTCCTCTGGAGGGTGAGGAAAGCAGGGGATACTGGACGGAACTGTCTTCTTCAGGGACGGAATCCACAGCAGACAGTGATTTGTAATATTCATCTTCCCCATCAAGCACTTTGATTTGCCTATGACAAGGAAAAGGAATTACTTTTGTGGGGAAAGTGAAAGCATTCCTGATGTCATCACCATCAGTAGTGTTGCTAACATTATACAAACGGTCTGAACGGGACAGGGCTAGAATCATATGGAAGCATCATTGCTTTAAAAGGAACCCAAAGGATTTCTCCCTCTCTTTAAATCACTGTGTAGGGAACTTGGATGGGGAGGGAGATTAATGACTGTCTGCCACACCTTTCACTTTTGGGTCAAAGAGAGCTGTGGCTGGAAGTTGTTATGTACTGGGACTGCTGATTTATGGGAAACAAATTGTCTTTGGTTCCTTAATGCTTTCGCTAAGAGCCTGAGTATCAGCCCTGATGAGCTCCTTTTTTTTTCGTCTCTTCCCCCTAATAGCCAAGAATCAGAAGCCCAGATTTTGCTTTGACCTTTGGGGATGATCTTTGCAAGTAAAGAGAGAATTCTGATCCATGAGTTATTCTGTAGACGTCATACTTGCAGTGTGTGTGTGTGTGTGTGTGTGTGTGTGTGTGTGTGTGTGTGTTACATCTAATCTGTAGATAAAAGGCTACCGTCTCCTATCTCTCTCATATTAAAAACAAACTAAAATTCTCCGAAGTACCTATGGGAAAGAATGGAAAAAGAACATTCTCCAATAGGACACAATTTCACAGACTCCAGGAGTACTAGAATGGTGCTTCCAAAAGGGACCTTAAAGACCATCTAATTCAATCCCTTTATTGGACAGTCTTTTTAGATACTAGCAGATACAAGTTGTGTACTTGATACTAATTTTTTTTTAAGTTCCCAGTGTTAATAATGACCGAATATTCTAATTGCTTATTTTTAGAAATCTCTCTAGAAGTTTTGCATTTTCTGTAATATCACAAAGGACTTCTTCTGTTTACAGTTGCTTAGAACTAAGAAGACAGATATTTACCCAAATTTTCTTGGCTTCCTCTTGCTCCCTTGATATTCTAGAGTTCCCTGTGGAGAGGGCCAAGAACACACAGTCAAAGCAAAGCAGCAAGTCGTTAATTTTTAATTCAAAGTGATTTTGTGTTGAATGCAAGCAGATGCTGATAATATCAGAAGTCACAGCATAATTTTTTTGATCAAAGGGCTCAAGTGAGCCTGATGAAGCATGCATCTTGCTCGTCTTTGATAAACCGCATCAATTATTCACCGTGAAGGCAGACATCCTGACATGAAAGCAACAGATAAAGAGCATAAGCACATGTTCAGGAGGAGAGGAGAAGAGCGTGGGGGTGGGGCTGGAGGGGCTGGAACAGGTATTAATAACAGAATTATTAACTGGAAACAAAGCCAGTAAAACGCTTTATGGCCACTTTGAACTCACGTTTAACTGGTTATAGTACATGTTATCCTCAGGGCTATTCAGCATTTTGGGCTGCTGACATCTTCTGCGAGGTGTTCTCAGCTTCTGTTCGACACAGTTTTCTGAACCTAGAATAAGAGAACACAAAATTTGGCTTTGAGACATCCCAGGTGTCGAGAAAAATCTTTGAGGTTTTAGGCCAAAAAAAAGGATATTTCTACAAATGTCCTTATTGGCAAATTCATTCCATTGTAATAGATGTTTGGAGAATACTCTGCAGCATGGTAGCTTTGAGAGAAGTTATCTCGAAGAAAAGGGCCAGGTGTTAACTGCTTTCCAGTTCTGCCCTCATCTTTCCAAGCAAAATGACTGACTGCTCTCTGAGCATTCAGGAAGGGAGTTTTTTGGTTAGTGGTCAGCTTCAGTCCAGCACAGAGGGGCAGCTTTCTTGGGAGGCTCTCAGAGTGTGAAACACCGAAGCCAGTCGGAGAGATGCTGCTTTATGATAATTTGCAGCTCATCGGACAGTGAGTTGAAAGCCATCTGGAACACATACTCTGCCGGGCAGAGAAGGAAAGCTTTTAGAGGGCTGCATTTTGTGGGAAAATGTGGGCCTAGCTAGTATTAGTTAAATGCTTTGAAAAAATACAATTGATCTCTGCGTTCTTTAGAGGTAGTAGAAGTAAAAAGGAAGAAAAGGTCAATTGAACTGTAACACTAAGAAGCTACTTTGTAATAGGGCTGGTTTTAGAATCCCACTACAAGAGTGCACTTAAAATCTCCAAAGAGAAAATAACTTGTCAAATTGAGCCATGGTCCATTTCCTTTACAAACAATTGATTTTCATGGAATCTGATGTCTTTTCCACTGAATCTTTGAAATGAGATCCCATTATTATGAGATCTTGACAGTACATAGACAACAACCCATAGAACACCAATCCTTAATGCTTCCACCCACCCACCCCCATGCGCTTTGTGTACTAAGAGAGTCTTAGTCTTCTGGACCCGGACTGCACATTTTCATTGTGCCTCAGGACATTTTGAGTCAACTTGAGCAAGTTATTAAAATACAGTAACTTTTGGGGAAGAGAAAGGCACATCAGCATAGTTGGTTTCTCAGCTAATAATGGATTTCTTGGTTGATTTGTTTCTGCTAACACAGCCCAAATAAATACAAACAGTATTTTCCATTTAACTCTCAGGGATGTTCCTAAGGATTGGGGTGATTACCCTTGTTAGAGTCTTTCGAACTCCAGGAAGGAAAGATGGTATTTTAAATTATCATGCAGAATGATAGCCAATTTGTTATCAAATTTGCATTCCTTTTCCCCCCATGGATTTTAATAAGTGTACCCATATCATAGTACAACAAAATCGAACCAGCTATTTCTTTGTTTCCATTTGATAGGAGTTGAAGAAATGTATATTTCATTCATATTAATGTAGCTCTATCCTCAAACACTGAATCCAGGAATCAGGAAAACCCAATTTCAAGTCCACCCTTCAGTCACTTGCTAGTTGTGTCATCCTAGACAAGTCATTTAGCTCTGCCTGCCTCAGTTTCCTCATCTGTAAAGTGAACTGGAGAAGGAAATGGCACAGACCAGTATCTCTGCAAAGAAAACTTTAAAAGGAAAACAACTAATGTATAAACCCACAAAATAATAATAATTGACATTTACAAGGTGCTTTGTGGTTTACAAGATATTTTACATATTATTTCATTTGATTCAGAAACTCTGTGTGTGTGTGTGTGTATTTGTGTAAAGAAAGGTTTTATAAGAGGGAGTGATATTATTGTCCCCATTTTACTGATAAAAAAATTGTTATGTGGAGGCTAAGTGTTCTCAAATCTTTAATGAGTTTTCTCATTGTAAATAAAGAAATTGTGCAAAATCACTTCTGAGGTTCCCATTAGACCTAAATCTATGATTTTGTGATCACAAACTTGTCAATGATTACACAACTAGTCAATATCAAAAACAAGATTCAAATCTAAATCACTTAACTTCAAGTCTAGGTTTGTTTTATTTTTTCTCATAAAATATATTTTTAAAAATGTGATTGAAAGAATGTTACATTAGTATTCTTAGGATGGTATTGCTCTAGTAGTACATTACATTTTACTTTTATAAAGTAGTTAAATCCTGTCTCTACACAGTAGCCATTTGAAAAGTGAAAAAAAAAATCAGACTTGTTATGGAAACACTTTGTCCTATGGAATGAATACATTAATACAATTAATCAATCAGCAAGCATTTATTAAGCACCTAATATATGCTAGTCACTGTGCTATGTTCTAGAAATACAAATAAGTATTGTTTTAAATACAAATATAATCCTGACAAGTTGCGTGTAAAATAGATTTCTGCAAACTGAGTTCTATTTTAAAATTTCCTAGGTGAGATCACTATTCAAAGCAATTCTTCCATAATTAGAGGATTTTGTACATTGTTTCCTTAAAGTAGAAAAGTACACTTGTATTTCACACAAAGGTCACAATTTAAAGGAAAACAAGAATGAGTTTAGTGACAATTGGAGTGAATTACAATAGAAAATGGTGACTTTCCTCCAAAGAGCTTCCAGTGCTCTAGTAAATGTCTCTGCTCACATCCTCTAGATGTCAGCTGGCCTGTGGATTCCCTGGAGGCAGCAGAAGAATGGGCAGTAAATTTGGACAAGACTGAAGGCAGGTTTAAGGTTCTCAGTTGTTCACTAAGTCCTTCCTTTAGTGCAATCAATTGAACATGTCTGTCTTGATCTCTTCCCTGGTACTGAGACATTGCAAGCTAGAAATCTGAACCTTTCCTTTCCCTTTCTCCAGTTCACTTCTATGACCTTGTGGCAGATCGCTGGTTTTGAGCCCATTTCTGTTTTTTTCCTGTGACTTTACTGGTCTGTGTAGACCCAGATATTGGCTCGATGCTCTATGTTCCTAATCTTCTTCTTTGCTGATATTATCTGCTATGATTTTCTGTATTCCCCAAGCAAGGATGGGTTCCATCAGTACCATCAACCTTGGTCAGTCATGGACTATCCCAGGCCCAATGAAAGACAGGACACAAGAACAGTCTCATGGATCTAGGTGAAAATACCCTGGAACTTTTGACAATAATAATAGCTTATATTTAACTGCTGCTCTGTAGTCCCAATTTCATATATTAACAAAGAATAAAATAGAAAGATGGGAACAAAAAATAGTTCAGTAAAACTAATCAATGTGTACCGTCTGAAAGTATACCCAGTGTTCCATACCCTTAGCTCCCCACCTTTACAAAGAAGGCAGATATTAAATTTTTTTCAACTGTTTTCCTTGACTGATGGTGCAGATTTCAGGTCCCATCCAACAAGGATTGTACTGTGTTACAGGGAAAGCAAAATTAGAATAAGTTCCTTCCAGAACTCCAAGGGCTTAGGGCATGAATGAGACTTATCCTGGACCTGATAGTCTAAGTTCTGCAATTCATTGGATTGTAGTATTTAGGCGGATAGATGGAGGCCCTGCAAAGACAATTAACTTATGTGAGACAGAGCTAAAAATAATGATCTGTTCCATCCTTTTACTTGTAAACTTGTCTGATTTTGCAGGGTTTCCAACCAAAGGAAATAATTCTTGTATTCATCCAGATTTAAAATAAATCATGAGCTAAATCTCTACCCTGTAAAAACTGATAGCATTATCTGGATAAGATGCTCAATCTAAAAAGCCAAATGGATAATTTAAACCATGAAATTCATTTTTTGGGTCTTATTCATTCATTTTGATGTATAAAACTGTTCTTATTTATCAGAAAATCACCCAATCTCTGTGTCATGTCATGTCTTCCACTTATGCTAATGTTTCAGTTACTCTCAACTGCACTAATGTTTTAAGAAGTTTTACCTCCATGATGACATTTGTATAAAAATTAAGATTCTTTTTTTCTTCCCTGGAAGTAACTATCTCTAAGGCAACTGCACAGTATAATAGATAGAATGCCAGGAATCAGGAGGACCTGGATTCAAATGTGGCCTCAGACACTTACTAACTATATGACCCTGAATAAGTCATGTAACCTTTTTTGCCTCAGTGTCTTCATCTGTAAAATGTGCTGAAGAAAGAAATGGCAAAGTACTCCTGTGTCTTTGACAAGAAAAATCTAAATGGAATCACAAAGAATCTGAAACAAGTAAACAAACTATCTCTTATGCTTCCTAAAGGGTATGGGTATGGAAGTGGATAATGCTTTGAAGGAAATTATGTATTTGATGTGATTCTTTTATTTTGACACCGTAACAGGTACAAATCTAAAAATTTGACATGAGTCCTGATGATAGTGAGTTTTTAGTCTACCAGTAGCATCTTGAATCTGAGTCTTTACATGGGCTCTTACCCTCCCATGGAATGCTCTATATTTCTTGGATTCTCTTTTTTTCCTTTAAGGCTCAGCTCTATTGTAATTTCTTACATGTGGATTTTTATTACTTCATTCTCTCCTGGTTCTTCTCCTACCTGTCTGAACATTCCTTCTAGTCTCCTCTGCTGGTTCATATCATATCATGACCCTTGTAGTTAGGGGCCCCTAAGATTATGATCTTGACCTGCATCTATTCTCTCTCTACAGTCTTTTGCCTCATCAACTTAAGGAAATTTAATTATTATCTCTCTGCAGATGAACCTCAGATATATCCAGATCCACATAGATGCGTGTATATATATATATATGTGTGTGTGTGTGTGTATACACATATAAATGTATATATGTAGTTATGAATGCATGTATATATAAACATATATATATACACACATAAATAAAAAGTGTGTTTGTGGTTCTATGTCTATCTATATTTATTATCTATTTATATCTCCAGCCTTAGTTGCTCCCCAATCCAATTCAATATGCATTTATTAAGCCCTCATGATGTGCTAGCTACTGTGCTAATACTTGAGGTTACAATGAATAAAAAAGAAAGTTTCTGCCCTGAATGACTTTACAATCTACCAAAGGCAAGAAAATGCACAAAAGAGGCCAGAAAAGTCATGGGGGAGGGCACAGGAAAGTGAAATGAGGAGGTACCTGGGCATCTTATTTTGTGGAGATGAAACCATGCAAGGCTGCAGATGCAAAGTGAGTGATCTAAGAGTCCAGGTCCTACCCTCTACAAAGGAAGGCATTGGAAGGAGTTTGGTACTCTGTCCTCCAGCCATCCAAAGAGGAGAGAGGAGGCTGAGGGAGATGGAGTCAATCAAGCCTTCAGCTGGTACTGATGAGCTTATTCCAAGAGAGACTTTGTGCAGTGGAACTGAAACCAGGCAAGGCAGCAGATGCAAAGTGGAGCTTTGGGGAGCTGAGCTCCCCTGAATTTCACTGTTCCATCACCAACTGCCTTTTGAATATTTCAATCTGAACATCCCATAGACATCTAAAACTCAAACTGTCCAGAACTGAACTCATTATCTTTGCCCTCAAAACTTCCCTTTCCCTAAATTTCCCAAGTTCATTTGAAGCAACACCATCCTTCCAGCCTCCCAAATTCATAATCTTGATATTATCTTGGACTCCTCACTCTCTCTTACCCCACATAGCAAACCAGTTGTCAAACTTTTCCCATTTCTCCTTTTACAACATCTCCTGCATATGCTCTCCCCGCTTTTTTAACTCTCACAATTTCTTGCCTAAATTGTTGCAAATAGTCTCCTCATTGGCCCCCCTGTCTCAAATCTCTTTCTAACATTCTATCCCACACACTGCTGCCAAACTAAATTTCCTTAAGCACCGATCTGATCATGTGACTCCTTCACTCAACTAACTCAAGTGGTTCCTTCTTCCCCCATAGGATGAAATAAAAACTATTCTGTTTTCTTAAAAGCCCTGCACAACTTGACCCTAATCTACTCTTTCAGTCTTCATTGGCTATTATTCACCTTCCTGCTCTGCAATCCAGTCAAACTGTCCTTCTTTCATCCCTCAAATACAATTTAGTTCATCCTCCACCTCCTTATTTTTATACTGGTATATTCCCTCCTTACTTTTGTTTCATGAAGCCCCTTTACTTTAAGATACAGCTCAAATACTATGCTTTGTGACAACCTTTACTAATTCATCCAAAGGTCAGTCCTCTTCATTAGAAAGTTGTATTTACCTATTTTGTGTATATTTATATCTATTCACTGTATAATTATGCTCCATTTTTATGTTTACTTGGCTGTCCATTAGAATGAAAGCTCCTTTACAGTAGAGATTTTTCATTCTTTGTACTTGGTATCTCCAGAATCTAGTACATAGAGTATAATAAGTAAAATTTAACAATATGCTAGATGTAATATAAATAAATATACATGTATAATATATAAATAAGTACAATATATTAAGTAATATAATAAAATACAGAAGTATACTAGCAATATGTAACAATATATAAAATATGAATGTAATAAAATCAAAACAACATAAAAATTATATTACACATAACATAGGTAACATGTATAAATATCTATATTATAAATAATATAAAATAATAAAATATAATATTTGATTAATTGATTCCCAACTTGTTAGTAATCTTCACCTGCCTTATATTATTTTGTATTTATTATGCACATATTGTGTAATTACTAATATGTGGCTTACTTTCAGTAGAATATAAGTAGTCTGAATAAAGGGAATATTTTTATTTTTGTTTTTATAGCTTAAGTTATTAGCACAGTGCCTGGCACTTTAAATACTCAGTCCTCCACAGATGGATCTGTGATGTCCATTTGGTTGAACCCTTAAATGAGTAAGTTCAGAATTCATCCATATCTGCCCATTTATGCCCTCCTATAATCTAATTGGATCACAAAGAGTTGGAGATGACTGAAAAACAACCAAACAACAACATAAGTTCAATATTGTGGGTCTAATCAACAATTGGATATACTCATGCAATATTGTAACAGATCCATCTAGTTGAAATGGAGGGATGGGTGAGGCAAAGGAAAGGGGGCCCTGACTGGCTTCTTGCTTCTTGAAGTTTTATTGTTATTGTTGATGCTTCCAGTGATGGTAGTGACTTATCCTAAGTATCTTACAGTAATCCTGGGAGTAAACTGCCTGTGGTCATTCAGCAAGGTGAGATCTGTATGAACATGTTCTGTATCAGTAAGAATTATAACTTGATGAAAATAGCAGTAAATGGTTATTTGTTGAATTTATAGGATTTAAAAAAAAATCTGCTGCTGACAGGTCTCTAAGCTCACTAACTATGGCCTATGTCTGAGCCAAAGATGTTCCCCCCTACCATTTTTGGGAACAGTTTGATATAGTTTGAAACACTGTGTAAAAAATTTTATTTTATTTAATGGGGTATTTAGAAACCATTGAGAACACATGAATGAGTTGGGAAGATCTTCAAAGGAAATTACTTGATCCTACCCACAATCCTAGAAGGTTTGTCTCTACTGGGGTAGAGACAAATTCCCATTATTATTAATAATAATGAAAGGGCAGCTATGTGTCACAGTGGATAGAGCACCTTCTCTGAAGTCAGGAAGACTTGGGTTCAAATGTGACCTCAGATACTTAACACTTCCTAGCTATGCGACCCTGAGCAAGTCACTTAACCCTAATTCCATCAGCAACAAAAATAATAATAATAATGACAAGTAATAACAGCTAACATTGATATAGCACTTACTATGTGGTAGGCACTGTGTTTAACTCCTTTTTAAAAAATTTCAATAGTATCTTATTTTTCCAATTACATAGAGTTTTCAATTGAGTTCCATTTTTTCTCCTTCCTTTACTTATTTCCCCCCCTTGTCAAGGCAGCAAGCAGTCTGATATATCATATGCATATACAATCATCTTAAACATATTTCCATGTTGAAAATTATCTGCCATAAAAAAGAGTCAAAAAAAAGCTTTTAAATGAAGAGCAAGAGGGGAGGAGAGGGTGAGTGAGTCAACCTTACTCTCGTCAGAATTGATTCAAATAGTAAATAACATATATACTCAATAAGGACATAGAAATCTATCTTACTCTGACAGAAAATAGGAGAGGAATGGGATATGGGAAGTGGGGGAGGGCGATAAAAAAGAGGGTATATTGGAGGAGGGAGTGGTCAGTAGCAAAACATTTTTGAGGAGGGCCTGGGTGAAAGGAGAGAGAGAATAAATGGAGGGAAATACAATTAGCAATAATAATTGTTAAAACATTTTCGAAGCAAGTTTCTCTGATGAAATATTACTGTTCTTTGGGAAATGATGAGCAGGATGCTCTCAGGGAAAAAAAAAACAAAACCTGGAAAGTCCTCTATGAACAAAGTTAAATTTACTAAATAATAGCAATGTTCTGGGATGTCTTTGTTATTCTCAGTAGTATATTCATCCATAACTACTCTGAAGAACTTATGATGAAAAATCCTACCCATACTTAGGGAAGGAACTGATTATTCCTAAATACAGATCAAAGCATTCTCTATTTCTTAAAATATATAACAATAAATTTCCATTTCAAGAATGCATATATAATAATAGAACAAGTTAAAAAACATATTTCCATATAAGTAATGTTGTAAAAGAAAAATCTAAACAAAAGAGAGAAAACCACAAGAAAGAAAAAGCAAGCAAACAAAAAAAGGTGAAAATAGTATGCTTTGATCTGTATTTAATCTCCATGGTTTTTTCTTTGGATGTGGATGGCTTTTCCAACTCAAGTCTATTGGAATTGTCTTGGATCATCACATTGCTGAGAAGAGTTAATTGATCACCCCCAAATCTTGCTGCTACCATGTACAAACCCCTGGCATGTGGGGGTGAGGGAGCAGATCTAAGCAGTGGCAGTGACTAGACCCATGGAATATTCTGCCTGTCTCTGGGTGTGGGGATTACAGTGATGATGCTCCTGACCACGACCAGGAGAAGATGGGCAGCATTTGAGTCTGGTGAAGGTCTGTGATCAGGTGTCAGCACCTGTGGCACGTGGATCCCACAGTAGACATTGGCCTGGCTCCCAGAAACGGCCATTGGCAAGAATGAGGGTCCTGGGGAAGGGATGCTTATGTGGTCAGGGGCAAAGGTAGGTCCATTGAAGCCATTATCTTACTCTCCAGAATTGATTGGTCATTCCATATTACTGCTGTTATAGCAACCAATGATCACGGGACAATTCTTGCCCAGAGAGGTTTTGGAAAAATATAGGATGGCATTGTTGAGAGATGGCTAGCTTTTCTTCAGTAAGAGGGAAGTTTCTCTACCCAGCTCCAAGGAAAAAGGGGAGACAGTCCCTCCGAGGCATGATGCAATATCTCTCCTCCCTCCTCAAGAATTTATTCATGATTTACTTCTTCCAAGTGCCTGGCACATAGTAGGCTTTCAATGGATGCTTCTTCCCTTCCCTCCCCCTGTCACTGAATATCCTTATTGAATGTCATTGCTTTGCTATTGCTGACTACATTTTCTTTGCTTGACTGTTGAATGACCAATGAATATGTCATTTCATTCCAATGTTTGACTTAAACTATTAAAGGACTAAGCTAACCCAGGTCCACTCTATAATACTAGATTAGCTAAACATCATTACAAAATAGACAGTATTCAGAAAAGAGAGAACATAGACCCAGCAAATTTTGGTGAAGGAGAAGCTGGGAAGGCAAGTCAGGGGAAAGAGAAGAACCCTAGGACCAGAAGACTAGTATATACTTTAGCTAGAGACAGCATCAAACTGGTAGGGATTGGTCAGAGTGAGCATGATGGCTTTTAATCTCCTGGGAGTCAGGAAAACAATTTCTAACAGCACAAGAGAACAATTTTGCTGAATAAAGAAATATTATCTACATTTTCCAGAAGTCTGAAACTCTAAAGGGAGTTTGCCAAGGTTGAGCCATGAATAGATGACAAGGCTGAAAAGTCATTCTGACCTAATGAAATTTTCTTTAAAGCAAACCAGAAATTTAGGGCAAAAATTCTAATGTCTCATAAGGGCTGGTTCGATGTGGAAAGTTTTGAAAAAACACTGTCCTTTCAAAAGTTTCTGCATATTCAGCATGTTGCTGACTGCTTTTGGGTTTTCTTCCGTTTTGTTTTACTTTTTATTATTCATAATCTTTGTATGATGCAATATCTTCCTTCCCCCCTCCAGGATTTATTCATGAGTTATTCATTCTAAGTCTTTACAATGTTTTGTTTCCAGGAACATCAGAGCCTGCCCAGCATGGGCATCTTATTGGCCTTTCCCTTGCCTCCTCCCTTCTCTCCAGAAGGATCAGAAACTCATAAGTGATGGTCTTTCTTCTAATTCTGAGGGGTTAATTCACTCAACTTTGTCCCTGGTCTAGGGATTGAGTTATATTGAGCAGTTGATGAGTAGTAATACGTTCAACCAATCCATATATTTATATCTATAATGAAAGCATTTCAATGGTGGAGTAGGCAGAGTATTGGATCTGTATTCAGGAAAATTTGAATTCAAATTTGTTACATCTGTGGCTCTGTGCATCACAATCACCATCTATAAAATAGATAGTAATAATATCTAGTGAGAGCAATCTATAAAGTTGTGTTTCCATCTAGGGACAAAGAGTTGGAGAAAGGTCATGTCAACTGACTTAGTTGTACAAAAGAAAATATTGAGCTGCTGAAGGATAAACTGATAAAAATCACCCCAAAATAAGAAATATAGGTAAAAGATAACTGTAAGCTCTGAGTATGTATGCTTAATGAGTTAATTAATATTAAATTCTCCTCTTTAAATGAGTAGTTTTCTCTAGTTTTTTAACATAGGCTGTATGATGAAGGAGGGGGAACATGTCAAGGAGGAACATACAATGGAAGAGCAAAAAGTCTATTAATTTTGTCATCCCCAGACAATTGAGGTAAAGGAGGGAGGGAACTTGTACTTCAGAATAGGAAATAAAGGGCTCATTCCTAAGTCTTTAAGTGTGGATCTGCCCATGAGTAGTAAATCATTCATTTCTTACAAGAACTATAAATAAACCAACTTACTTCATATACTTCTGAGTCTTTTTTTAATCTTTGTAGCATATTTCTAATAAAACATATTAGGTGCTTAATAAATGCCCATTTATTCTTCACATTTCACTTGACTGTTAAAAAATTAATTAGTTGTTTCCCTTGAGTCCATCTTTACAATGCTGCTCTCAAACTTCTTTATTTTATGACACAGACTGAGGGGGCCATGAAAGGATTTACAGTTGTGTTAAAAATTATGTTTAAGTGAAATTAAGTATTGTGAAATGTCTGTCACCTGGTGAAAAATTTGAGATACTGTTTCAGTGTTGTGAGGAAAGCACTTTGTAAATTATGCAGTGCTATGTAAGCATTAGCTATAATTACATATTGTAGAGTTCTTAATAATTTGAGTCAATTCAATTCAGTGCTCTGGACTTGGAATCAAAAAGTCTGTTCAAAGTCCAATCACTCAATGTTTGCATGACATTGGGTAAAATCCCTTAAACTTCTTGGTTTTCAAAATTTTCTTCCTTGGAGGTTTCTTTGCAGAGAGGGGACAATCCCATCTTTTGGTGGATTACTATAGGAATTCATGAATGAGCTGGACTGCATCTCCTCTAAGGTCACTTTCAGCTCTGAAATTCTATGCTTATGCTGTCAGCTTTACCTTGACATTTATTCTTTGTTCCAGTGACACAGGATATACCTAGATATATCGTAGGTAGTGCAGTGGATAGAGCACCAGGAAGACCTGAATTCAAATTTGATCTCAGACACTTAAGACTTCCTAGCTGTATGACCCTGGGCAAGTCACTTAACCTCAATTGCCTCAGGGAAAAAAAGATATATCATCTTTTAGCTCCTGGCATTTTTTACTGCTGTCCCCTCTACCTGGAATGCTCTCCCTCCTCCACTCTGACTAACTTCCCTGACTTCCTTTAAGTTCCAACTAAAATTTTACTTCCCACGGGAATTCTTAATTCTAATGTTTCCTAGTGACTATTTATCCCGCAGATATCTTGTTTATATCGACTTGTTTGCAATTAGTATCCCCCATTAGATTGTAAGACCTTTGAGAATAGGAACTGCCTTTTGACTCTTTTTGAACCCCAGTGCTTAGGACAATGGCTGGGCCATAGTAGGCACTTCATAGGTATTTGATGATTAATTTATTAATCTGTGAAATGAAATTATGATGCAGAGAAGCCTTCCAGTTTTAAATTCATGATTTTATGATCCTATAAATTAAAATTAATTGAACAAATATTCACTAAGAATCTGCTATATATAGAATGGTGTACTAGGAAATAGGGAGAAAAAATTATATATACTTTTAAGTCAAAGTCTTAGCCTTCAAGGAGAATATGTAATCTAAGTAACCAATAAAGAACACTGCAATGAGGTCTTATATAAAAGCAGATAAAAGCACAACTAAAGAATGCCATTTTTAAGGTTGGACAAACACAATGAATGTTTGAGGAAGAAGCATATTTGATACCAGATTTAGGGAGAGGGACAAGGACCCCAAAAGCCCCTGCTATAAATGCTTACAAAGTCACAAAATAGCCTAGTAAAACAAAATTGGGAGACTTTGATCCTAGTTATGACAGTGCCAATAATTATGATGTCTTGGGCAAATCACTTAACTTTTTAGAAATATTGTTTTTTCCATATATGGAAGAGTTATTGAATCCAAGAAAGGGACCTCGGAGACATTCTAGTGCAAAGCTCTTATTTAAAAAATAAAAGGAAAAAAAAAAGAAACTCAGAGAGACTGACTGCCTATGTCCAAATAGGTTTAAGGAACAGAGAGCTAAGACTGGAATCCAGACTTACTGACTGAAAAATTCAGTGCTTTTACTTTTATATACTGTTTGACTCTACTTTTTTTATTTAAAGGATTTTAATGAAGGCGGATAACTTGACACTTTCTCCAAGCATATTCTGCTACAGGTCTAAAATTTAAAGAAACCTTGGCCATGTTTTACTTCAAGAATTCTTAATTCTTAATTTGGGGTCCATGGACTACCAAATGATCTGTGGATAAAATTTAATGGAGCTGTAAAGTTAAATGGGAAAGCATTATATCTTTATTCTCACTAACTTTTCATTGAATTTTAGTATTTTCTTCAGTTACAAATGTTTTTCTCAGAAGGTTTTCACAGAAAATTATTCTTAGAAGGGGTTCCTAGGCTTCATCAGCTGCTGATAGAGCCCATGACACAGAAGGAGAGAAAAAAAAAAAAAAAACTAAGGATCTCACTAAACTTTCTGCTGTTTCATAGATAAGAAAATGGAAATCTACAAAGGTTGAGCCAAGATCACATAGATAATAAATAATAGAGCCAGAAATTAATTTAAATATTATAACTTCAAACTAGTCTTCAGGAAAAAAATATAAATATGTTTAGACTTTGTTATAGGATAGGAATATAGATAGGACCTGTCAATCCATATGAGTCAGCACCTTTGCAACTTATAGTCTTAGAAAGTTATTTGGGGACATTGAAAAGTTAAATGACTTGCCCATTAGTATGTATCAGAGGAAGGATTTGAATCTGGGTCTTCCTGATCATCTCTCAATCTACTTTACTAGGTTGCCCCTCTTTATAATACTATTTATTATAAAAAGAAAATGGAGAGAAAGCTAGGTTGCAAAGTGGACAGAGCATTGGCCCTAGGTTCAGGAGAAACTAAGTTCAAATCCAGTCTCAGATACTTATTTACCTAGGTGACACTAAGCAAATCCCTTAACCCCAGGTGCCTAATTAAAAAAAAAAAAAAAAAAAAAAAAAAAAAAAAGGAAATGGATCTCTCCTGAAGTTTAGTAGAACTAAAGTTCTGCAAAGAGGTCATAATAAGGTGACCCCATCCCTATGGCAGAGCAATAAGTATATGAGAGTACAAGTCAGCATTATAAACTTTATAAGTGACATACATTCAATAAATGAAATATATTCCCATGTTTTGTAAACTTTATCCAAAATCATCCTTCTGATGTATTTCCATGGTGTACAAGTGGCCCGAGTTCTCAAAGGCCAAACCAATAGAAAATAAGCAACAATATGGAAAAATTACAATTGGTACTAGAATTATCATTTGACTACACCTTAGCCAAAGTTTGAAGATTAATTTAGCTTTTTAATTAATTAATTAAACTTTAGGTTAATTTAACTTTTTAAACCTGAATAAGTCTGATTTCTAACATATGTTTGAGCTGAGCTGTATTAGCTTGGTAAGATTGTGCAATCAAATGGCTAAGGGTATGAGAGAGAAATTAATCAGAAACAGAAAAGAAAGTGAAGTATAAGCCAATATAAAATTAGAAATATGGGACTGAACTTCACATTTGATGAGAGGTATGAAAACAAAACAACAACATTAATAAAAATTTGCCACGTTAGTGATGAGAAATCAGAACATCAAGGTTACTTTAGTCCCAATTCTCTAGAATTCCAATAAAATAATAAGGGAGATATACTAAGTTTAAAAAAATCCACATTAATATCATTGGGTTAACTTTTTATCTTGTTTAGCTCTTCAGGGAAATCTTTGTAGCATTACATAGGATGCAAATTTGGTCCAAAAATCCAATAAAAAATTCAAGGATGGAGAAAAAAAAAGGAGAATGGCAGAATGCTTTTGTAGCTGTATTCAGATCAAGAATTTAGCATTTAGTTCTTTAGGGTAATAGAACTACTCGACTTCATCGTACTGTTTACCCACAATGAACCCAAGGGGTTTTCCTTAACCAGACAAGACAGAACAACACAACCCAATTATAGTAACAAGACATGTAGCCTGATGATCTTTTTCCCTCTAATAAGAGGTTATCTTATAATAAAGTGCTTATAAGAGCACTTATCAGCATTTATATGTTTGGACACACACACACACACACACACACATATATATATATCCACATAGAAGTTTGGACACAATATTTTTCTATAAATAAATATGTAAAAAAAAAAGAATCCACATCATCAAGCAAGGCAAATAAACAAAGCTGTTATAAATGCATCTGCAAATGAGGCGATCTCCTATGTAATATACTTTATTACAGGATCTGATCAGGTAATTACCCTTTTCCCTTATGCAGGATAGACCCTGGCTTTGTATCATGATATATTGCCTTTGCATTATACTAAATCTATCTAGTAGCTTTGACAAAGGTTGGTTTAAAATTTTCAAACTAACAACAATTTATTTCTCTGCTGTCCATACCATAAAACCTGATGGAAATATCTAATCAGAGGACCACTTTGTCTTAGCTTTAAGCTGTATAAAATGGTGGCCATAAGTAAGTCTGGTCATATTTATCAGGTTGCATTTATTATAGAAAAATGGATTAGCATGTGCTCTCCATTGGATGGTTCTGAAAGACAACTTTGGTGATGGAGCTGAGATACACTTCATTGTCTCAGACCTAGGGGTGGCAGCCCTGTATGACTTGGCACTGGTCCACCCCTGACTTTCATACCTCTCCTGTCCCTGCAGGAGCTGGAGAGGTCCAGCTGAGAGGGGTTAAATGGGTCAGGGAGCCAGTCCAGCTGGGGGTCATTAGCAATCAAGGGCCAGCATAAAAAGGCAGCAGGAGACTAAGGGTCTCTGCCTGGCTTGGCTCTATGTACCATCTGGACTGGGGGGGAAAAGCTGCTCATTGCTGATAAGTGAACTCTGCTGAGGCTGGCATTTTTTTTTTTTTTAATCATGGAGCTCAAATCCCCTTCTTCTGAAAACAACTTGCAGACTTTGGATTCTGTAGTGCTTGGTTTCCAATGTAGACTTTTCTATTGTTTAATAGTTTTCCCTCTGGGGAATGTAGACAGAAGGGGTAAAGGAATGAGGTATTATCTTTTCTTGACCCAGTTTCAGTTCCTTACCCCACTGGGCTCAATAATCTGTATAGACTCCTGATATGGGCACTAGTGCTTTTTTTGTTTTAATTTAAATTTTCTCTGAAGTGTGAATTTAACAATTATCAATAAACATGAACATTCTGGTATATAAAGAACAAAACAAAGGAGAGTGTGAATCTATGAATTTTGGTTGGATACAATCTGTTTTACTAGTCCTTTACTTAAGTTTTTGTCCTGTTAGTTTCAATATGTATAATCAGATTAATTTACGCATATTATACAATAACTTTCTTGGTACACAAAACACCTGTATTATGTGACAAGACTCATGATTAATAACAAATCTAAGCTCTGAAACCTAAAAATGAGTATAATCTAAGATGAAAAAAGAAAAAAATCAATCAGCTCTAGTTTTGCCATGTTTGAGTTGGTCATTTTAAAAATTATGATTCTAAAAGAATTAAAATGCTCAGTTTTTAAGGTGGTTTTTATAAAAAAAAAAAAAGCCTAGATCCTATCCTTAGGTGCCTGGTCAGTGTCTCAACTCACATACAAGGGCTACAGATTCAACGTTCAAAGACAGAAGCTGTCCAGAAGTAACCTGAGAACTCAAAGGGCCCTCAGATAGAATCTACTTTAGAAGTTGGCAATTGTTAACGTCTTCTTTTTCTTTCTCCCTCCCTCCCTCCTTCTCTCCTTCCCTTCCTTCCTTTCTTCCTTCCTTCCTTCCTTCCTTCCTTCCTTCCTTCCTTCCTTCCTTCCTTCCTTCCTTCCTTCCTTCCTTCCATCTTTTCTTCCTTCCATCTTTTCTTTCTTCCATCTTTCCTTTCTTCCATCTTTCCTTTCTTTCATCCTCCCTCTCTCCTTTTCTCCCTTCCTCCCTTCTTCCCTCCCTTCCTCCCTCTCTCTCTCTCTCCCTCCTCCTTTCCTTTCCTTTCCTTTCCTTTCCTTTCCTTTCCTTTCCTTTCCTTTCCTTTCCTTTCCTTTCCTTTCCTTTCCTTTCCTTTCCTTTCCTTTCCTTTCCTTTCCTTTCCTTTCCTTTCCTTTCCTTTCCTTTCCTTTCCTTTCCTTTCCTTTCCTTTCCTTTCCTTTCCTTTCCCTTTCCTTTCCCTTTCCTTTCCCTTTCCTTTCCCTTTCCTTTCTCCTTTCCTTTTTCCTTTCCTTTCTTTCCTTTCCTTTCCTTTCCTTTCCTTTCCTTTCCTTTCCTTTCCTTTCCTTTCCTTTCCTTTCCTTTCCTTTCCTTTCCTTTCCTTTCCTTTCCTTCTTCTCTCCTTTTATCCTCCTCCTTTTTTCATTGCTATCTTCTGCATCTTTGCCAGTCTTACTCTTCCTCTTCAACTGGGCATTGAAAAGAAGGCAAAGATTCTGAGAATTAGATATAAAGATGGAGTAAATTCCAGGGATAGGGACATCCTTGATATTAATTGAAAAATGTTGATAATATGGTACTAAAAAGTTCTATTCAAAGATTAATACAAAAATAACTCTTCTTTCTTAAAAGATTTCCAGGTCTTCCATCTAGTTCAACTATTTCTGATATTTCAGGATCTAACTGTTGGTATTTTTATCATGTCACATTAAAAATGTGTATAATCCATAATCAGTTTAATTATAATGACCAGTGTTATTTCTAGAAAACAAATAATGGAACCCCCTAAGTCTATGATTCTATGAATTTATGACCTCCCAATAGAGGTGGGAAATTACAGGTGATGACTGCTACATTTAGATGTTAGATGTTTTCCTTTGTCATGTGATTTTAAATAACTTTTTCTTTGTTAAAAGGAAAATTTCAGTGAGTTGGAGGCCATATATGGGAAATTGTTCAGTCATTTTTTCAGTCATGGCTGACTCTTTAGGACCTTATTTGGGTTTTTCTTGGTAGTGATACTGGAGTGGTTTACATTTCTTTCTCCACTTCATTTTACAGATGAGGAAACTGAGGTTACATGCTTGCTCAGGATGATACAATTAGTAAGAATTTAAGGTCACATTTGAACTCAGAAATATGAGTCTTCCCAGTTCTAAGCCTGGTATATTTTATGCCATTTAGCTGGGGAAATGACTGGTATAAAAACCAAGTTATTAGTAAAACTATTAAAAAACTTGGCCTATGACTTACCTCCAAATAGCAAAAACATCTAAACCACAATGGATATTCATTTTTGAGAAGTTATACTTCTGAATTTATATTCAATATTAAAAATTATTAGGTATCTGCTATGAACAAGGTCCTCTTCTAGGAAGTGGAAAAGCAAAGATGAAAAATGATATAGTACGTGCCCTCTGGGAGACTGATCTGACAGGGAGTGAATGACTTGTACACAAATAAATATTTTCCAAGTTAAATGTGACAAAAACATAGGAGAGATCCAAACAAAGCACTCTAAAATTTTATAACAAGGGTGATAGTATTTTCAGTTGAGGTCAGAGGGCAGAGAAGAACATTAAAAATGCATCTCAATCTTTTCCTTTGGGCATATTTTTAAAAAATTGCTTAAACAAACTATTCTAGTCATGAGCTAAATATAGTAATTCTGCATGGTCTCTTAAATATCTATACATATATGTGTCTATAAAGAGATATATACACACACACATATTCATAGGTATACATGGTGCAATGGATAGAACACTACTTAAAATCAGGAAGACTTCTTTTCATGAGTTCAAATCCAACTTCAGACTCTTACTAGAAAGTCACTTAACCCTGTTTGTTTCAGTTCCTCATCTGTAAAATGAGCTGGAGAATGACACGGCCAACTACTCCAGTAGCTTTGCTAAGAAAACATCAAAATGGGGTCATTAAGCGTTGTATACGAGTAAAACAACTGAAAACCAACAACATATAAAATATGTATGTATGTGTATACATATATATATATGTATACGCACATATATAAAATCAACTATTATGTATATTAGTTAAAACAGACTATCTTGGTTTTTTAGGTATGTAGTTATTGTTTTCTAATTATAAAGTGGGGGATAAAAGGCCTTTAAAATCCATTGCAAGATGTAGTATATTTGTAATTGTGTTGAATTTGCCTTACCTTTTAGCAAGTGATAATTTGAATATTTTAAGAAGATTAAAGAAGCTTAATAATTGTTTGGGTTAAAAATCCCAATTTTTAGGATTCAAAGAGACTATATGGCACCCTCTGATCTTTGAACCCATGAATTTGCTTGTGTCAGTTACCTTTAATCCCTCTTTACTAAAAAAACCAAAACAAAACAAAACAAGTAAGTGGTAGCTTTGAAATAGAGGCATATCTTATAGAATATTGCTCTAACCAGATATTTCACAGTAATATTATTAACACGTTATGAAAAAGTCCTACAATAGTATTATGAAATCCTACTGAAAACTATTGGCCTATAGTCCATTGAAACTCGTTGTTCATTAGAACCTAGCTATTAGAATTAATTGTTCCCTGAAATATTTTGCTGAAACTTGCCTTTCTTTAGAGTCAATTAACAACCGTGGGTCAGTATATCCATACAATATTTCTGAACATTAAGGATATGGCAAACTTAAGTTCATCTGAACTAGAAACATGCCAATTATAGTTTGCTTATTTCAGAAGCTGATTACTTCAAACACACCAAAATATGCATTTGAAAATTGACTTTTATATGAATAAACAGAACTGTATTTAAAAATTCCTGTGAATTTCCCCCCAAGTAATTTGATGTCATATTCACTGTGTTCCTACATATCTTTTTCTCCTTGTACATATTTGCTCATATCAACAAGAAGATGGTTATACCAAAACATATATTTTAGATAGCTATTACCATTTGGTGTTGGGATTATGAAATGTTATTGTTTGACAAAAGTGATTTTGGTCTAGAAGCTATTATTTTTAAAGATGCTTAACCTTCTCAAGGTTATTAAAAACAATTTCTCTCTATATCTGGCACTAAAAGTAAGTAAATAGAAAATAAAGTTGTAGTTCAGTTCATAGTATTACAAGTTATTTCAGAGATCATTGATTCTAACCCTTTTCTTATTTCATTGACCACTAACTGTAAGGGTCCCCCTTTTTTAGGTTCCTACTCAGTCTTTGTTCCTGAAATTCTCTCTTGACTTTTAAGCTTAATACCTTATTGAGTAGCCATTACCAGGACTACCCAAAAATCCTTACCAAAAGTCCTTGGGCAGAGTGAGCCTTAACAATTAAGATAACAAAATCCAACTCCATCCTGCCTACACAGACACATAGGAAGGAATAGTTGTGAAGTCTATTTGAGTCCCTGAAAATTTAATGTCTGTGGGTTACTAAGGAATGTCTCATTGGTTTAATATCCTGAAATATAGCAACTCTGAGCTGGAGGTGAAACAAGAGTGAAGTATGACAGGGTAATAGGACTACTTATGAGGCTTTTATTTATTATTAATGAAGTAAACAAGGCATTTGTTAGGAAGCATGAGGAAGGAACACAGCAAGCATGTTGGTGATTTCCCACCTACATCAGATAAAACATGAAAGGGCAGCTCTTAATTACAGCCAAATATTAGCGGGGACTCCTGGGAACTCATCATACCATCTCAAGGTCTACATTCATGAAAATTTAAGCAATGTCTAAAAACATGTTAATTTGTTCTTTGTTTATTTCTTTCCTGCTAGACTAATTTATTCCAAAGGACTTTGGTTCTCAAGCGCTAATATATTGATCAGGCCCCATGCAGCATTGTTAACAGTCTGGGGAGGAGATTTTGGTAGAAAACAAAAGTCTTCCTTGTTGTTTTCCTTATATGATTAACATTTATTTATGATGCTTGGAATGCTTCCAGTTTCATCCAGATTTGCATATCTGTCTTTCAGAGCAGTGGTTAGCTTCATGTAAATCTAGTAGTGGAAGGAAGAAATGCATTTGGGTTCTTCCAAAAGCCAGTCAGGGCAGATAGAGAGCCCTGAGGACAATTTTACATCTTCTCTGCCAGGTGGCTGATTCTAAGGAACCAAAATGTTTTCTTTTTAAAGAAATTTTCAACATTAAAAACCACTGGTCATACTCTTAGTTCTTCCTGTGCCACGAAAAGAGAAAGTACATGTAGATTTTGCAAGAGAATATATAAAATTCATAATATGATTATAAATAAGAAATGGTAGGGAAGGGAAAATACTAGTTGTTTATCACTAAAATACATTTTTACTGTGTGTTTGTTGATCTCTTTTCTTCATTTCATAGTCTCTTTAGAATTTATTTCATAGACATGTTTACAAAGTAGATTATTAATGAAAAAGTTTTTGTAATATATATATGCATCTGAAAATATGAAAGCTCATATAAACTATTGTTGTTTGTCCCTCGTTTTTGAAGAGGACCAGTGACACTGCAGGTGATGTCTTGACTTTTGAGTGGATTGGATTTAAGCGAAGCAGAGTTGAACAAAGTCATTACTCTTTCTTCCAGAATCACTGAAGTCCAGTGGTTGGACAAACATTAAGATGGCTCGAGATGCATCTTTGATGTCTGCTTCAGCTATTATCAAGGCCAATGGAACAAATTGTTCTCACCTGCCCATTCTACCAGGTGAAGTCTTCACATTGCTTCACATTGGGGAAAACATACCCTTAACGCACTGGGAGGTTTGAGACCTATAAGTTACCCTCAGCCTGGTTTAGCCATCTGCCAAGAGGGTTTTACTGGAATGTGCTATTGTGCATGCTACAGCTTCTCGGAGCCGCAGGAGAGAGTTGGGTGATAGATGGACACCAAAGGTGGATGAGCAAGCCTAAAAAGGGGGAGCAGACCACTAGAGGAGTTAGTCCTCCTGAACACCCCATACACCTCTATATACTATATTAAGGAAGCAGAGTTATTTTTAAGGTGAGGTAATAGGAGTTTTGAAGGAAATATATAATCTTCAGTTTGGTGTTCAAAGCCCTTCATGACTTTCTCCTGCCTCTTTTCCAGTCTTATGTCTTGTGCTCTAAGATCCTATGACACTGGCTCCCTTGCTATTTCTCATATAAGGTACTCTATCTCCAGATTTAGGCATTTTCATTGACCATTTCCCCATGCCTGAAATGCTTTCATTCCTCATCTTTGCCTGCAAGCTTCCTTCAGTTCTCTTCTAAAATACCTCTTCTCTTTCTCCTTTCTTCCTCCTCCTCCTCCTCTCTCTTTTAATAATAGTTTTTTTTTTTTAATTTCCATGCAAGGATAATTTCCAACATTCACCCTTGCAAACCCTTATGTTCAAATTTTTCCCTTTCTTCCCCCACCCCCTACCCTAGACAGCAAGTAATCTGATATATATTAAACATGTACAGTTCTTCTATACATATTTACATAATTATCACACAAGAAAAATCAGATCAAAAAGGGAAAAAAATGAGAAAAAAACCCCCCAAAACAAGCAAACAATAATAAAAAAAGGTGAAAAAACTGTTGTGATTCACATTCAATCCCAACAGCCCTTTTCCCAGATGCAGATGTATCTCTCCATCACAAATCCACTAGAACTGGCTTGAATTACCTCACTGTTGAAAAGAGCCACATCCATGAGAATGGATCATCACATAATCTCATTATTGCTGTGTACAA